>NC_030679.2:67236773-67294273 GCF_000004195.4 Xenopus tropicalis
GACTAGACGTATGGTTATGGTTGAACGTGATGGTTGAATGTGATGGGCGCATGTCTTTTTTTTCAACCCAACTTACTATGTAGAGTATTCTTGGGACTCTAGGGAATGCTGGAAATTAGGGAAGCATAGCAATAAGGGAGGTCCTTAATTTTAAACACTGCCATTTAGCACTCTCCACTAGAAGTCAGAACAGTTGTTTGGTGGTGTAAAAAAGTACTGTTTGCACATAAACACATAATGCACCAGAGCTGTATAGCTATGGAAAAAAATGAGCAGGATATTGTATTGTGACAAAACAACTGTAAATGTAATTACAAAATCGCTGCAGCTGCAAAAAACGCTGTCATAGGCATAAGAATGCTCTTGGGATTAGATACATCTGCATTATTTAAATAGAGGCTTGAAAAAAAGTGTTGATGCCCTGACTTTCTTATTGTACAACGTATAGTAACCAAAGTGAAATGTAGTGCAGTAAGTATACTTCCTGGTAATAATGTCACGTCTATCATTTTACTTCTTGTTACATGTAAATCAGCCTTATGATGATCTATTATTCAGCATCATGCCATGTTTACTATAACACCGGCAATGATGAAGGAAGAATACATTATTCACTGTCTGGAAGACCCAGGCATTTTGTTGTTTACACTGCAGAAAACCTAAACTCCCATAGGTGACTTTTCCACAATGATCACATTTTAGAGGTAAAACACTCCAAATTTGGCACTCACTGGTGATCCCGGTCCTGTGGAGCATCATTCCTTAAGGGCTATAATATGAGAATCATCATATGTCCCATGAGTGATTAGCAGGTTTAGATTTATACAGCCACAGTAAATCCCTAAAAACCTGCCCTGAGTAAATGCCCTTCACTCCTCCCTACCTCCACTAACAATTATCAATTAACCCCAGCACACAAGCAAGTGCAAATTATGGGGAAGCTTCAGCCACTTAATTTGCATTTTCCAGCTGCGAGGTCACAGAACTACTACACAAGCAGCTGCCCTATTGGGATTCACTTTGCAGCTGTCAGTCACTAGCAAGCTGCCCTGAATATTAGTAGATGCTTCTCTGGGATTCATCTCCAGGCCTGCCCCTTGTCTCCAGTTGTGTTGGAGTGCTTCAGTTTACAGGAATTATATATCCCCTTTTTGGCACTGACATATTACTTGTATGAGGCAATGTGTAAGATATAGCATATCTTGCATTTCATAAAACTATGAAAGATATTAAAATACAAAATAACATTATATTCTTATAGAGAAGTACAGGAATTCCTTCAAGAGATACAATGAGAAAGCAAGCTATGTATAGTTACGAAGTCTAGCACTGAATTAAAAACAAGAATAATGAAGACTGTATAAAGTATAGTGAAGTGATTGAAGAAACAGGACTTTGCTTTGATAAAAGTAATGTTATTATAATGGTTTATATATAAGGGGTTACTTTAGAAGTTAGGCTAGCACTGGGCATGGGACTTGAACTCAGGAAAAGCAGTCTGCAGCTCTCCCTAAACTTTTCTTTTCCAGCACTTATCTAACTGAAAATACTGTAGCCATAGCTAAAGGGGAACACTGTTACCTTTTTTGCACCACTTTTAATCACTGAGCCTAATGCATGCATATATGGTGTAATGTAAATAAAAACAAAAACATGGACATATAATGATTATATGCCTGCATATATACAAAAAAGAAATTTGTGTGACACTATACATATTTCCTGAAGCAAGCATTAAATGCTCATTGGAAAATACCTGGGGGCAAAATACAAAACACACATGGTAAAGGGATACAAATGTGTGGGTTTTTAAATGTTTAGCACACAGTAAAAAGGAAGCCACGTGTTGGAGACTCTGTTCCAGTGTATGATAATAATAATAATAATAAGCACTCATTTTTTGGCTTGATTTTTCTAGGATGCCTTATAGCCAAATTAACATCATATCAGTCTCAGTTAGTACCATCCATTTTAGCAAATTATTAGTTTAAATAAACAGCAGGGTGCTAAGTGTAGTTTAACTTCAGCAAGCAATTGAGCTCTGCTTAATGATTGCAATTTAAATTATCTGTATTTATATTACTGTTCTAAATTAATAATAATGTTAGTTTGTATTTTAAATGTGCTTCCTTAAAAAAAATAACACTAGCAAGTAAGCCACTTAGTTGAAGAAAACAATAAGAGGTTACTTGACTTACTTCAGGCACTATACACTTAGGGATTATTTGCTTAAGGTTGAATTGGCTGATAAAGGAGGATGTTGAGTTTCCCCCATGTGTAAGCTGTTTGCGCGTGGAGTAATGGACTTTAAAGTAGAAAACCATGTGCTTTCATTCTCTATCATTTTTATTTGGTAATAGGAGAAATTGAGCATTAAAAATCATCTATCTTCATGTTTTTCCCAAAATTTTGGTGAAACACATTTTTTAAGCCTCCTAAACAACAATTTTTTAGTTGTATTTTAGCCATACACAATATGTATTTATTATTATTAACATTTATTTATAAAGCGCCAACATATTCCGCAGCGCTGTACAATATGTAACAGCTAGCTGCTTTTCTGTATATTACCAGTCATTACCAGTCGTTACCAAATATTTGAAAAGTATATCATTTTTGTAATGCTAAGCAAATGCATATGCTTTTGGATTTGTTTTTTTAATCTAAACTGACTGTAGCATTTGGAGCAATGGGTACAGAAATGGAAGTTTAAAAAAAAATGTGCTTCCTTATTTTAACAGGCACTGTTATTTACAGTTTGCAAAGATGTAAACTATGCATATTCATTTATACATGGCTTCTCAATAAAACAATGCAGGAGGAAAGGATTATGTCCTACTGGTGAATGTGGGGAAAGAAAAAGTTAGATGAATAGTTTCTTTGGAATGTCACCATCTGCTGCACTTCACAAGAACCATTATTCTGCTTACTGGAGGTAGCATTGTGGGGAAAGATATTGTCTTAGAACAGATAAGTACAAATTATGCTTACATGTTTCTCATTTAGTTCCAAGTATCCAATATTTTAATCTTTTAGAATATACCATATTTATGCCAAAATATTATACAGTATTACATTAGTATTATATATCATATAGTATACATCCTATTATAGTAAATTTACATGTTAATTGTGCAGTTGTACAAAAAAAAGCCATATATTATAGGTGTCCTATAATAAAACCTTGCACTATAGTTACTGTTTGACACCAAATCCCAGAAGTGACTCCAGCCGAACAAAGAAAGTTTAAATCACAATTGCGCCCCCCCCTTGAGGCAACAATGATGCTGAAATTATGAGGGTTAAAAACGCAGGGAAAAAAATGACCCCCTAATATTGTCTAAGAAAAATATATGTTTTTACAATTGGAATTTACCAGTTTAGGTGTCCCTTATTTTGACTCTCGTGGTTTAGAAATGCACTTGTTTTTTTAAAACTTGCAAACTCCATAGAAGAATTTCAATAAATTTAAGACCTAAATTTAATTTTCATAATCTGCTGTTACTCCATAAATTTCATACTGAAAAGTAGTGTTCGAATAGTACTGTAGAAGAAGGCTCTCTTTTAGCACACATAAGAACATATTTATATTGCTAAGTAAAGCGATTCACATACAAAACTTCTGTAAAAAGTGGAAACTTGTTGTTGGTTAGATTATTGCTATTGCATTTCACGCCACATCATGGTACTTAGTACTTGTCCAGTGTCTCACAAGCATTCCCTGCAGGTCAACCCAAAATAATTTGTATTCCTTATCTGAATAGCAGTTATGTGATTGGAAAATGTATTTAAAATAAAGATAAGTCAATTAGATTTTAGATATAAAGTGTATTTACTAGGCATAAACTGTCAGCTTCACCGTATTCACAAATAACTCTTAATACCAGCACCAGAGTATTAGACAGACTGCTTTATGTATCTTTCACTGAAAGTGATCAACATTATATTCTCCCTCTGGCTTACAACTACACAATTGTTTTTATGATATTACCAGAGAAGTGGAAATACAAATGGATTTAGAATCAAAGGAACTGTTAGCCAGAATCAATCTGGATTGTATTACAATTCATATGCCGGGGAGTATTTGTGTATCTGTTGACTGCAGTGAGCCCTTGGCACTTTTTAGGGTTTCGGGACTTTGGGGACAGTAGTAAAGAAGATTGTTCAAAAATCTATTTTAACATGCTCTTTGTTTTGGGTTTTTTCCTACATATTTTTTTTAAAGATAGAGATGTTTGCTTAAGGCTTGCTATGATCCACGTATATTTTGGCATTCTTAGCTTTTCCATTATCAATAAAACATACTTACTCTTTATATAAAAAGGTATTGTACTTTGTGCTGTCAAATATATCTGGCAAAAAAAATAATAAAATGCTTATGCATATATATTTTTGTAAGGGTTGTGGGGCAACTGCTGAGGGTCCTGCACATTTTGGAGCCCCACAAAGCAATAATTGTAGGTCAAGGTAGCAACGGCAAAGCATGATTGGAACAGTAATCAGTGTTAGGTAATCTGTAATCCTTCTGTTAATAATAATGCAACTACTGAAATTAACATCTCAAATGTGAATTATTAAGACCTCAAACAGCTGTTAAAGTAGATGTACTGCTTCTCTGATGTGGTCAGCACTGCATTGGCTGGGCATAATTTGTTCTGTAAACCAATCATTAGTGTAAGGGCATACCAAAATAGGGCTGCGTAACTGAATTCCTGTAGGTTAAAAGCAGTCCTGCAAGGGCTTATGGCCATTATATGTGCAAGAAATCCCTTTGGATTATGGGCAATGGAAAGCCAAATAGACTTAACCCTCACCTGAATATGTATATGGCTAGCTTTGTTTCAGAGAATGTAATGTGAAGAACACCATAGTAAGTATCTTCCTTTTGTAATTACTTTTGTAAGTACTTACTGCATATCTAAATTCCCAGATCCCTGCTTGCTTCTCTGAGATATGGTGCTGACAGCCTACAGCAGTGTGAAGACTACAGTGACATCACTGAAATCTCTTTCCCCTTCCTGTAAGCTGTAGCAATGCAATGCACATGTTAGTAACTTGATCCTGTCTCCTGTTTTGAACTACACATGCCCACCAGCCAATCAGAAGCTGATCTGCTAGAGGGGGGGGAGGGAATGAATTTTTAAAGATGGATGCCTGTTCAAAAAAACAGATAGAAAAAAGTAAGTGTGATTGAGTAAATATTTGATTAGGTGAGCCAAAAGTGTTGCATTTTTACTAAACAATAGGAGGACTATTGGGCAGTATGCTTTTTAAATTTTGTCTTGCATTCTCCTTTAAGAAAAGTAACATTGGATAACATTTTCTGGTGCCTTATGGTTAGCAGATGATTTTACAGGCTCATCTACATTCTAATCTCTTGAGCATTTGCTAGATAGCTTGAGGCAGCAGATTGTAAGGCCTCATTCTTTAACCAGCAGAATGTGCTTGCTACACCTAGATGGCATTTATTCAAACTGGTTCCAGTAAAGCAGGAAGTAAATCAACCATGTGCTAATGTACATTTACTGCCCTTTAGGCTAGTGTCTTACATTGTTTTGTCACCCATCACTTTCCTTTGGTGGTGACTGGATAACACGTAATATTATACATTATAGGACATTGATCTATTAGTCCAGCAAAAGTTGCTTACAATTAATTATGCCTAAAATAACAATATAAAGAGGTTATCTAGTCTCTTGTACTCATTTCCAAGTCTTATTTTACAGCAGATATCGCAAAGGCACTTTTTTTTTTTTTTTTTTTTTAAATAACTGTATGGATGACAATGTAAAATACTACATGATTATAGTATGTCTTTAAAATATATGTATGTCAGCAAAATAATATATGAGTACAGTAAAAGAATGTGTAGTCACTCATAAGTACACTGCATTTAGACTAATATCAGACTAAGCATTTTTACCAACACAGTAGAAATGAGCTGTGGTCAAAATGTACCTTTTTGAGTGTCACCACTTTTCATATGAATCTATGGGAAACAATGTGCTTGAAGCACACATAATAGGGACAGACAGACCTCTGGTCTGGTCCAGAGGTCCACTTGACACTACCAGGGGTGCATGATGTCTGAGGAGTGGTGACAGGTGGGGCATTATGACCTCCACACTTTGCAGCCTGATGACAGCGACTGTCAAATCACCAAGGATGACATTAGGCTTCTTGTACCTATTTATATTTTTTCTTTAGAATGTGTTTTTTCAGAAGACAAAATGAAGTTAATTTGCTCAGAGAGACCTGAAAATTATTCAGTTATATCATTATTCATTATATCTAAATCAGTGCAAATACTGTTTTTAGCTTTTAGCTTAGCTTCACAACACATGTATAAATGTGTTACATAATAATAATATGTCATTGTTGTGAGCACCCCCTTTTAAACTATATTTTTTGTATACAGCAAGGCTGTAATAATTTCAAACAAAAAGCATAATTTATATTCTGTGTAAATTGTATAGTATTTTGACCAAGTCAGCTGTAAATTATTTTACTCTAGACACCTTTACAAGAATAAGTGACCCTTGAGATGCTTACCAGTGGCACATTTTGTGCTGTCAGGTTCTAATTCATTTAGTATATTGTATGTGGAATCTGAGAGCAGCCTTTTCATTTGTTCCAAGAGAAATTCCAACTTGACACCAAGGAGAAAAAAGACATTAATGGAGGTCTGATGAGCCTTTTTGGATGCAAACATTTGTAATTTGAGAACTAACAAACCATATAATAAGGCATTGGAGATATTTCCTTGATTTTCATTATTTAATTTTGATTTACTTAGCACAACTTCTCTGCCTGCCTAGTTCATTCTTTTTTAATATAAGGTTAATCTAGGACTCCAGGGGTTCCAAATAATAGTCAGTTATGGGTAGCTTGTATTACTTAAATGTGATGTGTTTTCTGTAAGTCTGTAAATTTTGCATCTGTTACCAGGTAAGGTATTTCAATAAACTGTAATTTACTTAAAAGAGTAGTCTTTACTTCAGAGAAAACAACCACAACTTTGACAGTCTATCCTCATAGTTTAATACTTCCATTCTCTTTACCAATCTAGTTGAATATCACTGGACTCTTTTCAGGTGCTATAATTCTTCTACTGTACAGTTCTGAGTACATAAGTAGCACTTTACAAATAAAGATATACATACATACAAAAACTGGGGCCCAGAACTGAACTGCATACTCAAGTTGATGCCTCTATAAAGAGGCAAAGTTATGTCTTCATCTCTTTTCTATTTAGTATCACAGTCTGTTATTGACTCTCCAAATCCAAATCCCCAAATCTCCAATAAAAGAGGCCCCCAACATAACCTTGCATTTATCAACATTGAACCTCATCTGCCAAACCATTCTGCAAAGCATCAACATCATGCATGTAACATATAATGGGTAACGAGCACAAAGGCACTTTGCAAATTGCAATTTTGGATGTATGTTTTTTTTACTCACAATGCAGCATTTTCCCCATAAATCCAGTATAATTGCAGCCAAGCTCTGAATTGCATCCACCACAATTGCGCCTGATAAATCAAAAGAGATGACAGGTTGAATCCAGTTTCCTATCCAAGTACAAATTGTGTACAATAGTGTTGCATTTGCTTATTTGTATTAAGCCAATAGTTCTTGCTGTGCTATGTAAAATGCTCTGGGGCATATTTATAAAGGTGTGTAAAATATTTTACAGCAAAACAAGGTGTAAAAGTTGATATAAAATAAATTATGAATTTATAAAGCTCAGTTGTTGTCCTAGTGCATAAATTAATACCTTACATCACTATCTATGAAAATAATTCCCTATTAAGAGCTAATTGCAGTATTTATAAAGGTGTGTATTGTTTTAATGCCAGACAGTTCCAAAACAATGCCAGTTTTACACCTCAACACAGTGTAACTTATTCATGTCAATAAGAGGAAAAAAATTCTGCTGTCAAGAACTTTTTTCTTCAAGCTAATACCTCTTTCAATAGCACACTCAACTGCACAATTGCACGGCTTTATAAGTACTCATGCTTACCTAGTGCACACTGTGGCATTAAAGTGGTAAAATTGAATGTATTTTATACAGCTTTATAAATATGCATTTCAACACTCAGAATCTGCCTCAAGATTTACTGTGGGAGTATATGGGTCATAAAAGCAATTCAATTCAAATGAAAACAGAGGTCTCAGTCATCTGTCTTTCTGAGTCCTTTCATGTAATAGGGTGAACTTATGTTCATAACTGCAGGAATTCCCTTTTGGCCTCCAAAATTTTGGTGGGGGGGGGGGGTTTGAACCAATAGGAAGAAAAAAATTGTTCATAAACTGCACATAACAAGATTGTTCCATAAACAGAGCTCAAGTTTTTTCAGGGTCTATGTTCTGCACAAAATCAAGCTAAGAAGATTAAAAAGAGCATTTCTTTTCAACTTTCAGTATGAACATTTAGCAAATTTGTGTAAATTGAGCAGTTTAAAATTCTTATAGACTCTGTATAGAGTCTGTAACATTACTACTTTAATAAAATGCAATGCCCAAGGCTCAGCATTCACTTAGTAAAGATGAGTCACATAGGAGAGGGAATCACTTATCACCAGCTGTAAATAACTGCCGTTTTACTTATGAAAACAGGCCTTATAATTTATCTGAGTCTGCCTAAGGTAACCTTAGAGAATCACTGATAGGGTGGTCTGAAACTGAGAGCTGTGTTTACAGGGGAATCTTGCTATATGACACTTGACATATGACTGTGGATGCCTTAAGACGCCATGCATGTCCTGCACAACAGGGATGATTTCAGCTACTTTTTGCTTTGAGAGCTTCAGTGCAACCAACAAATCCCATGGCTAAAAGCACTTATTTAATGTTGAAAAAAGTAGACGTTCCAGCTCACCTCTTTAAAACTTGATGCATATTGAATTCCTAATATGAAAGAACAGTTAGCAATTAGAGAAATACAGCAGACTGTACTGATTTCTTTAAAACCATGGCAGCACTTAAATTAATTGTTATTTAGTCTGTGGAATTTATTATATATATATATATATATATATATATGTTCCAGTTTTGAAGGGGTCAGGTGGCATATTTATTTTAAATATGTGTGACTGTGAATTCTTGAGGTCTGTCGGCAGCCATTCAAGGGGCCTCCGCAACTGATATTTGGCTGAAAATTGTCCAGATGTTGATTAGGCAGGTTTAAATAACCAGTTTTGTGAGAAACGCATTGGTGTGTTGATGCAGTCCTAGCCTTAAGGTCTGCATATTGGTATAAGATCAGCTTGTTTGGCGACCTTGCTAAATAAACATTTTTAAATGTATGGAACCAATACATATTAAACAAGCTTCATTGAGTATATTTTATTGTGGGAAAATGCAATTGGGCCTGAACTTACAAGAAGCAGCTATTTGTACTTGTACTCAGAAATGTCATGTTTTATAAACAGGCTCTTTAGTTTTTGCAGGAAACAACTAAAGCAAAAAGATTATGAGCCTCTGATAAACATTTACCTAAAAGATTGGCATTTGTTATCCTTTTTCAGATATGGCTAGACAGGGAATAACCTT
The DNA here is from genome assembly GCF_000004195.4 of Xenopus tropicalis. Classification (NCBI taxonomy): domain Eukaryota; kingdom Metazoa; phylum Chordata; class Amphibia; order Anura; family Pipidae; genus Xenopus; species Xenopus tropicalis. Next base: position 67,246,335 of record NC_030679.2, read on the forward strand.
AGATTTGGCTTGATTTTAAATTAGAATACTGTGATGAGTTGGCCATCTGTCCAGAAATAAGCACTTTTCAATGATTTTCTTGCAACCATAACAATAAAAATGTAGATTAGTTTGCACTGTTTGAAAATAAATGTATGATGTTATATCTTTGTCTAAGGCGGCATTTTTTGCATAAGACATTCATATAGCAAATTGCACTTGGCAAGGCATTAGTATAGCCATCATTAACTATCATTCAACCGTAGATAATCTTTTTTGTGCTTTTCTAAAGTATATTTGTTTAACAGCAGGTTCCATTAAATAAAACATTAAATAAATCTTTGTATTGCAAAGTTAAATTAAATTGCTATAGAACACTTTTCTTCCTAGATACTTTATCTGCATTTTCTGCTGAGAAGCTGGTATGTCATATTCTGGACTGCGGTGTAATAATTATGACATCATTTTATACTTTAGTTGTTGCAATTAAAATTCTGATTTTTTTTTACCTTATTTTAAGTTTTTTCAGATTTTTGCATATATATTTAACTACACTATTTAACTTTCTGTCCTTGTTGTAAAATATTCATTTTACTGAATCTGTATAATGTACAACTACACTTTTTGGGTTCTGGCACAAGACATGTTGTATTTGATGCACGGTATAGGGCTGTATTCTTTATACAAGGTACAAAGAATACAGCCCTATGTCTAGGGTAGCTGCCTTAGGAGGGAGGCCCTTAGGTGCCTAGATGTACATTAACTAATTGGTCCATTACTAGCGATAAGCAAATTATTTCACCAGGTGTGGATTCATGACGAAAATTCCATAGGAAACCATCTGCAATTTTTCTTATAAAACTTTGTAAAAAATTATAATTATAATAACTACATCAAACTGAAATTGTGCTTTTTTGGTAAGTGCTTTACATTACTTTTTTATGGTAATATTCATATTTTATCTTGTAAACAATTTTGGTTAATAATTTTGAGTGAATAAAGGCATCCCATTCATATAATCCCTAGCCAAGTATCTCAAACATATTGATTGTTATCTCACATAGACATTCCTGCTGCTGGGATTAGAAATGGGCTGCTTGCCAACAATGTGATATAAATGTAAAGTCACATTTTGTATTATTTGTTTGTTAGAGAATATAACCAAATCTTACTGTTGACATATCAAAACAGGTTTTAGTAATAAATAGTTTTATATTTCATTAAAAGGTTCAAGCTCAAATGTTCTATCTAATAAACCAAGCAGGGGTCACAAATATTCCTTTGTAACAATTGGGTTCTCCTGACATAATTCTACATCAGGGGTCTCAAACTCGCGGCCCGCGGGCCATTTGCGGCCCTCGGTACAATATTTTGTGGCCCGCACCAACGCCTTCTCAAAAGCAATGAATGGATCGCGATTTTTATTGCGATTCAAGGGATAATGCAAGGCACGGCGGGTGGGAGCTGCTGATTGCGGAAATGACGTTATGCCATCATAACAGTTATTATGGGAAGACGTTCTGTGTGCACAATTAGCTGCTAAGGAGCTAATTGTGCACACAGAACGTGTGCCTTGCATTATCCCTTGAAAGCCAATTTTTTGTGAAATCCCTTATGCGGCCCAGCCTCATCCTGACTTTGCCTCCTGCGGCCCCCAAGTAAATTGAGTTTGAGCCCCCTGTTCTACATACTGATTATTATTCTGGTACGGGTATATATCGCCCCTTTTATTACATTGGGCCAATGTGAAAAGCTTATCTCTTAATTCCAAATTTTCCCATAGAGCCTGATGCAATTCAATGAGAAAAACTTATCTCACTGATAATAACATGAAAACTATATTAAAGTTTATGGGAAAAACTGGAACCAAATTATGAGACAACTTGTTCCTCCTCAAATTGAATCTCACCATAAGTTTTAATATGTTAAACCATAAAGTAACATTTTTGCATGTGGAATTACTGCATTATTTGCACGAAATGTAAAAGTCTTGCTGCAATATACAACCAACACCACAGCCATTACAAATTTAGATTAATATTTTACTAAATGGATATGAGTATTTATTCATTATGTAGTAACTCCAATAAACATTTAATATGCAGTGTGGTTTTATCAGAAACCCAAAGTTTTGGCAAAATTTGATTATTAGGACCCTTGGTCTGCTAAGGCCTGCTAGCCTCGGATGTACAGTATGTGGGTGATCAACAGTGACTGCTTGTAGCCACTGCCCCAAAGGATATAATTTGCGCAAAAGACATTTAAATACAATGCAGTGTCTAATTTTACAAATGTGTTGGTGCACCATTTGTGGCATTAATTATGCTTTATTGTAATTATCTTTACTGTAAGGATTCCAAGAGATATGCATCATTTTATTTCACTATTTACTATTTTTATACATGTTTAAATGCACGTTGATTCTGGGGATAAGAAGGAACTGAATGAACTATACAGTGATAAATTTTTCTTGTTAGACTTGGTAGACTTGAACTACTTCAGCATGAAATTGAAAACGAATCATTTTATCTTCATTTACATTCTTAATTCAAGGGTAATATGAAATAGTTTAAGAATAGTTCAACTACTTTTTTTAATTTAGGATCAAAGATTTACATAATTTAGCACTAAAGACGCTAAATTAAAATATACATGTGTATAATGTCTGCTAGAATTCATGAGAATTCCTTTTTGTAATGTTTTATATACAGTGATGAGAGACTTTGTCCCGTTTAACTTCGCCGAAAAATCTGCTGAAAAATTAGCGAAAAGCATTGAGGACAATAAGCTGCAAATTTTATCCGCAACAAATTTTACGTGCAACAATTTTTTTGAATCCAAATGCATTCAAGTCAATGGGCGTTTTTTGTATCAGCAACATTTTTGTCTCACCGTCTTTTTTTGTTGCTGTAAATTCTTCCGCAGCAAATTTTTTCCACAGCCTGCTGAAAAAATTAGTTCATCACTAGTTATATACAGTATTTTAAAAAAATGAATTGTTTATAACAATAAAATGTTGTACTGGCCAGCTTATTTTCCCCCAAAGTATGCTTTTTGCTATTTCTCATTATATACATTTCTCCATATCTTACCTATAGTGGCTTCACATACCCTTAATCAAAATCACAAGACTAGTTCTCTGGTTCACTAGCCATTGTAGTTGATATTTGCTGTGCATAAATTACATGAAATCACTTTGATTGATCGATGTTGCATGTCGCAGAAGAAGATAACTGCATCTTCAGATTACACAAAGGTCATGAGCACTGCAAAATAGCACAGCTACAGATACTATGAGATAAGACAAGAGAAAAATGGATGTACTATCTCAAGACCAAGAAAACAATGTTAGTGATGAGCGAATGTGTCCCGTTTCTCCGGATTCACAAAACGACAAAAAAATTTACGAAGCACTGAAAATTGTGCATGGGAAAAAAAATTGTCACACGCATCAAACAAATTGTCAAAAAATTGGGATTTTTTTTTGACACACATGACACTTTGTTGCGCTGCAAATTTTTCTGCAGCAAATTTTTGCATGTGTTTTGCGAAAAAAACTGCCCATGACGAAATGCGGAAATTCACGATTCCATGCCTGGCAAAAAATTTTGCTCATCACTAGACATTGTACATATATCATTCATTTTCCAAAATCATGTGTCTTATGTATACAAAAATGCTGAGGATGGACACAGATTATTGCAATATATATTACTTTTCAATGGTGCTTTTCTGATCTCAGTTAAATACACAGGAAAAACTGCCAACTTGCTCCTTTCTGATCCAGTCAGCAGCTTATTGACATTATTTATAAAATGCCAACATAGTCTGCTGCACTGTACAATAAATGGGTGTATACACCCAACAGGGAGATTTACATACAAAAATAACCAATAACTGGTACATTTTCCTGTATTTTAAGGACCACATAAGCGTGTTGATGTAGTCCTCATCTCACAGGCCTGTAAACCCCTCTGTATGATTTTATTGTTGGCTCCTGGGTTAACAATCAGATTAAATTGATTTGGCCCAGCGTATGGGTAGCTAAATTGGGCCCAGATCCACTCATTTGTAAATAGGGTTGTTTTAGCTACCATGAGATTGTTTGATATTACTGGCAGTATGGCCAGTCCAGACCATTTACTAATTGCATATTTCAGTCATAGCTGAAGCAGGAGCCCATTCAGCCTCAAGGTTGTACTGAAGCTTTAAAAATTGTACAGCTATTATTTCACTGTATTAAGCAAAATTCAGGATAAATGTATATAGTAGTTCTTTCATAAAACTTTATACAGCATCAATAATGAAAGCCATGGGCTGAGTTCACAGGGGCTGTGGAATACTGGCATCTGTTTACTAAAGCGTGATAAAGGGCAATAATTACCTGTGCCAGAAATAACACAAGGAAAAAGGCCAAGCTGGTTTAATAAACTGTGATCACTTCTGTAACTGTGCCATTTTTGGTGTCCATTTATGTTATGTTATTAAATACACACTAAATAAGCTGTTTATTTAGGTTTACTAAAATCTAGTGACATAATTATTGCCTAATGGTGACAAAGCTAAATCCTATTTTGCTCACATGCCAACAGAAAGAGGCTATTTTCCTTAAATTGATTGATTTCCCTATTTTAAGAAATTAGGAAATAATTATCTTTAGTCTGACCCATTCTGTCCTACAGGTTGTTAGAGCTCAGAAGCTGTGCTGAGCTCTAACTCCTGATGGAATTATTAAGCCTCAAAATGTAACAAGTATTGTGTTGGCCTTTAAAAGTAACAAGTATTGTTTTAGAATGAAATACAGTGCAAAATCCTGCATAATAAATCACCCCCATAATTTAGTTTTACACATTCATGTTAAGCAATTGAAATACACCAATGTTGTAGGAAAGTATTCTTAATCTTTATCTCATGGACCTTACTACTATTTATATTAGAGAAATATATTTCACATTATTAAAAGGAATTTCAGATACAAACCATAAACAGTATAGGAGCCCATTTTTAGATCCCAATCCTTTGGTTAAGAATCTCTGTTTTAGGATGTTAAAGTAACAATGCAGGCAGAATATTAGTATATAATATTTGGTAACATATTTGGTAACATGGTATATCCTTAATAAATAGATCAACCATGCAGTGCAACTAGTATCAAGAGTTTGCATTTCTACAATGATGGCATGAAAATAAATGAGAAATATTCACATATTTGTAGCATAAATTTAAGAAATTGGGGTTTCATTTCAAATATATATTTTTAACATTGCAGCCTCACTTTTTCTGTACATGATTAAGACCCTTTCATGTGCTTGAAACATGCTAGGTATATTTATTTCAAAGCAAAAAAGTTCAATGAAACCTTTATTTGAGCGTACAATTCTCCTGCGTTGTTTTGGTAGGTATTTGCTGGCATAGAAATGACCTTGTGTCACATTTGCCTAATTGTTGTATTTTATTTGTATGTATTTTTGGGGGTATTATAGCTTTACTTGTTTAAATGATCAACATCTTCCTAAAGTCATGGCAGATTTAATTAGAATGTAATTTGAAACTCCTTGCCTTTAACAACCATGTGTAAATATGTCTCTAAAACAACATTCATAACCAAGTCAGCCTTTCTTCTTATCTATAGTCACTTTACACACAAAAAGTAAACCTAACAGTGTTTAAAAACGTTTTAGAAATAAGCTTTTAAACTCTGGTGGGGCCTTTTTCAAAGGCTTAGCTGCCCCAATTACTTTGTTCTCTAGAGATATACCTCAAAACTGTCAAACTGTCCAGCCTTAATGTGAAACAAAAGTTCTGTTGTATTGTGAAGATATTCATAACAACTTTTATGGAAGGCTGAAAGTGTACAAGTTCACAGTTGTAGCGATAACATGGCACTCTGCTCTGTTTGGTTTGTTTATATTGGCAAAGATCCCTGTAGCTGAGGCTGACAGTCATATAGAAATCTGCTATTTGAGCTGAAATTTACACAATTTAAGTGATGAACTAAACAGGCTGGTGTTTTCTTTTTCTTACTCAAAAAGTGCAAGGTTACACAATACAGACGGTTTTCATCTTTTCCCATAAATGCACAGATTCCTGGGATATAAATGACTGAATTCATCACCAATTCATCAGGGACGCTGAGCTATGCAGTTCTGTTTACAGTGGCAGAAAGTTAATATAAATTTTCATCAGAAGGGGAAGTTTACACATATGATTCTATTTGTCCTTCATTATTAGCACCTGAGTCTAGGCTGGAACGCATAATTGTCTACAGGCACAGGCCAAATAGATGCAAGGGAAAGGCAAATAAGCACACCAAAAATAATTTTATGGTTGTCTGTTACAATTCTCTCCCTGGGATTCTTAATCTAGAAAATCAATAAACAACGTGAGTGAAACTCTTCTCCTTTTCTGAAGCATAGCTCAATCTAAAATAAAACTAAGAATGCTGCTATGTGTTTTTATATTCCAGCTTAGCACAAAGAAAAGAAATTGTATTAATAGCTTTATTATATGATTTAAATCTGATTGGGAATCTGTTCCTTTTCAGGACATGATTGATGCAAAAGATGAAACTTCTAATTAAATGATGTTTTTTTTTTTACATGTTTTAATCATATGCACAAGAATGAATAATTACACCACAATGAATTACTCATATTTCCATCTTTGTTTACCACATACATGTACATATACATTTATATAGTATATATAGGACACTCACAGATAGTGACAGGAACCACTGCTATTTAAATTACACTCAATTACACTCTTTTGTATATGTAGGGCTCATTTATTGGCTAGCGAATTTGATGCTAATGACCTTAAAAACCCACACCAGAAATGTCACAATAATACTACTAACAGAAAGGGTATGTCAATTTTGGGGCCATTTGTCAAAAAATGTATCCTTATTAGGACCTGTGCCAGATGCTACAACATCAATGATACTGGAATTCTGGGAAAAACATTACATATAAAAAATTGCACTTTGCACTTCAGCTATATATTAAAAATGTGTTGTAATATTTTAGATTATAAAATTAGTGCAGGTCAAGTGTGGATCTGATAGGTCAGAGGTCAGGATACAAAGAAGAATTTTACATAGGAGTAGTGTAGTGTTTTGAAGCTTGAACTTTGTAATAGAAGAAAAGAAACCAGAAAGTTTTCTGAATCGGATTATGTTTGTGGGTACCATCTGCCAAAACAAGCAATGACACATGAATGCATCAGTCAGTAATAAGCAAATTAGTAATAACCAAAGGGAATAATAATCCCTGAAGGAGGGACCTAATGTGTATTTTCCTGAAAATAAAGAGCAAGTCTTTACAGTAAAACATACATGGCAGACTTTAAAAAAGTGTAGGGAAGTTAAACAAACAAGATGTCTTGGCAAAAACACAGCAAATGGACAAAACATGCAAATTATTTCATTAATGATTTTGTTAATGGATGACAGTATTTTTAATAAACTACAAAAATGTTGACAGAACCACACATGTATGGAAAATTAGGGTTGCAGAACTTTCCTAACCTCTGTAAAATACAGATTTTAGCATATTAGTTGCAGTAACTTATACAATAACCTATGTTGGGAAAGTCGCTGCAACCGACTTTTTAAAAAGTTGCAGTGACTAGTCGTCCCATTTGTTTTCACCCTTACAGTTACAGTGTGTATATACTGTATGATAAGAGGCATCAATGACCATTTGCTTTGACCACTGCTGCACTCTCAGAGAGAATTCCACTGGTGAAAACTCCTTCCTAGTGAGACATTCTCAGGAATTCAGCATTTCCCACAGTTCCCTCCTAGGAAAGGGCACCTGAAAACATTCAATCTTCTTCACCTTAACAGGTAAAGAAGACTAATTGCCCCTTTCTTAATACTTACTTAATATATTCCAGAGTGGGCAGCGGTCATGTATTCTTACTGTAGAGCTGTATTAGTAATTACATTATAATCCTGTTAAGGGACTAAAGGTGGGCATACACCTAGCAATTTTTCAAACTTTAGTGCGACCATTGGTTTCCACCCTCCACTGACATTCAGGGCTGAATCGTCAGATATGGAGGTAGATACAATAGAAATTCTACCTCCTTGTGCCGATTCAGCCCTGAACGTAGATTTGGCGCCCAATCAAAATCTTTTAACCTGGCCGATCAACTGAGTTGACTGATATCCGCAGCCTTTTGCGATATCGGTCGCCTTGTGGAGCCGCCATACATGCACCGAATGTTTTATGAAACAAGGTTTCGTACGATATCATTGGTGCATGTATGGCCAGCTTAATCGTTAAAATTCACTCACTGTTGCCATTTGAAAGGTAATAGACAAATGTATTAACAATGGCTGAACTGACCTGAAGAGCTGTGGTGACACAAGCCAAAATGACCACTAAAACTGTTTTTTATGCACGCCATTAGTACATCTTCAAAGCAGAGTCAATCTCTCTGTAATAGTGTACATACCCTGTAGATACTGATCAGCTTGGCCCCTTCCTTTAAATTGATGACTGGTGTTACTGAATTTGTATCATAATTGACCCAAATTTATTCTGGGGGCAGGGGAGTATCTGGGCTAAGCAATGAGTGATGATCACTCTATTAAAGAAGCAGATCAGAGTCACAGTATTCCTTCTTCTTCATAGAGAAGGGGGAGTTGTAAAGGCTATTTGTACTGTCTAGCACTTACATGTAACAGTTTATACTGCATAACTATACTCCAGCTAAATTGCATATTATATGTTATTGGTATTGCAATATATATCTATCTATCATTTATCTATCTATACATCTTCATATGGAAAACACATGTACATATTTAAAGCATATATTGAAATGAAAAAACCTTTCATTGACTCAATAATGAAAACACTGAATGCATTTTATAAGTTGTAAGGGAAACTATAATATATGTTTTCGTTTTCACTGTACATAGTAGCCCTGAGAAACCTACAAACACACAAAACTTTAAATCACACAGTCTGTTTATGTTCTTAACTCTTATGGTCAATGTGGAATTTTATAGAATGTACACAATACAGACCAAATAAATGTACTATATATTCAGTTTCCCAGTCACTGAACTTGTATTGTGCTTAGAGCTAGAAATCTGGATAGAACATGTAGCAATCTAATCTAAATCTAATTAGATAAATTAACAGTCCATTCAATAGTGAGCCTGAATGCTTTGTGTTTTTAATTATTATGTAATATTTCTTAAATTGAACTTATTATCCTACAAGTTGAATTCCAGCATAGGTTAACTGCTGTCCTCTCCAAAAGAAACATCATTGCTTTTTACCAGTTTGCAAAAATACTATCCATGTGAGTATATTAACCATTTGCTAAAATAAAAGATTTATCAAAATGTGAAACTAAAGCTCAACACAGAAAAATTCACCTACTTTCTATTCATTCCTATGGGATTTTTAGAAGCAAATTTATCAATGGGCGAAAGTTCACCATTTGATAAATATGTTTCTTAAAATCCCATAGGAATGAACAGAGAGTGGGTAAGTTTTTGTGGTAAGCTCTAATCTTACATTTTGATAAATCTGCTCCTTAATGTCTACAAATTCAAAGTCAGTTAGTCAAATGCTAAAAATGAATCACTTCCTAGTGTTTATGTATGTTACCATACTTATAACATTACAATAATTCTATTAAGAATTTCTCCAATTGAGAACAGCGGTTTAATTGGCAAAACCATATACATTACAGCAATTCCTTGTTATAAAGAAAAGAATAGCATAATTGCAATATATAATTGATTTTATAGCAATTAACCACATTTCTGTACTCTCTAAACCTTTATAATTACAACATCAAATAGTCTTGTTAGATCCAAAGGTCTATAACTACAAATGCATTATTTTACTCTTAGACACTGGTTAGTTAGACTATTAAATTTCTTGCATTCTGCGTGTATTATATATATTATATATATGTTAATGGGTGTTCATATGCTTGCATTGTAGTTGCAGCAGAACACAGAGATGAAACAAATCCAGGATACCCTTAAATGCATTAAACTAGAAACTGTTTTGTATCTGGTTAGCTAATAAAAATGTAAAATGTTATCTAAATGAAAGTCAAAGGAAGTTTGTAGTTGTAATGCTGTTTTAGATTATTTTGCATTTAATTGTATTGGGAAAACGTGAAAACTTTATTCTGCTTTTCTTCCTCAGTAGGGATCTTACAAAAAGTAGTCTATCCTATGGGGGAGATTTATTAAGACACGAATGCTCGGAGCGTATTTTCTCAGATTTTTTGCGTTTGTGTTACTTTTTCGTACGCCCGCCAACTTTTTTAGAGTTACAACTGCCTAAGATGTTTGGACAGAAAATGATCAAGCCAGTTCATAACTAGCTGTGACTGGGCGATTGCTACAGTCATGGAGATAAAAATTTCCTAGCATGGCAACATTATTGATGATTAAAATATATATTTGTCCAGGATCCATCAGGATAGGGTTCTACATTCAACCCTTTCAGCTGCAATTTGGGTTGTTTCCTTTGCACCACTAATATAAGAACATGGTAGCTGAGGATTTGCAGTGACCAAAAAATTGCTTTATTTTTATTGACGTCTTTATTTACAAATTATATTTGAGGCAGTATTGCTAAAAAGTTGTTTGGAAATGAGCTATTTTCCTTGGCCTCTTAGTGCCTTTACTTGCCTATGCACTTTATACACAACTAGGGGAATCAATCAGAACACAGTTAGATTTATTCATACTGAATTTTCACCAGTTCAGTTACATTTTAAGTATTTTACCCATCAATTCAATATTGATTCATAGCAAAGCTACATACAAGATTGTGGATGATCATAACCCATCCAGTCATAGGTAACACCATTTACTTTATCATATACGTTAAAGATAAAGATGGTAGAAGACATGTTGGTTGAAATTTCTTTCAGAACACATGGATCCCCTTAAATGCTTTACTGCCTAAGATCTCAGCTACCAGAAGCAATAAAAATACAGCCATATTTAAAACCATTCTAGATTATTTTAACTCAATGGCAGTTACAAATAGCACTTCTAACAACACACAGCATACTGTCTAAAACCCAGAACAAAAGAGGCTGTTATAGTGCACATAGACAGCAAAAGAAACCCCCAAATGAATGATCTCAGCACTTCATTACTCTGGTCAAAATTCAAACAGGAAAACAAGTTTCTTTTCAAGACAACAGCATATAGGGTTTCCTGAATCCTGAGTGTTTTCCTGCTGTATCATTAAATAGAACTTTTCAGTATCTACTTATTTCTGTCTGTTTCTCTAAACCCAACTTAAAACATCAGGTGGTTTTATCAATTTGAATAGATGGTGTTGATAGATGTGACATAAATAAACCTATTCTCAGTGCTTGCAATCAGTTTCACTTGTCTTCGGGCAGTCAACATTTCAACAATAAGGAATAAAAAAAAAACATTTTTTTGAAGCACCGGCTATAGAAATAAATCATTTTATACAGATCCAGATCTAAACTTTTGAACCTTACCCTTTTATACCTTGCTATATTTACAGTGTAATTGTATAGGACATTGTGCAGTTGCTTCTGAGTAATGAAGTCAGTTAAAGCAATTAATTACTATTGCCCATTTATCATAAATATTTAGTATGATAAGAATCTGTAGTGATCCTAGGGGCGCTTTAGGCATGATGTATTTACCATTAAATGTCCTACTGAGTTTACATCTTCAGTAATGCACAAGTAATGCATATCAATGGATAATAAAAACATGTTCATACAGTTCTACAAGACTTAGTATCAAATGTATGCTGGCTACTTTAATAATTTATCAAGAGTAGCCTTGAACCAAATAATTATTATTAGCAAATATCTATCAACAGTTACTGAAGAAATACAAGTTTAACTATGTTCAACAATTTAATGTGGTCTAAAAGAATTACTGTACACGTTGTCCTCATTTCAGAGGAACTGGTTATCAGTAACAAGCATATGGCATAGGTACGCCTAGCCTGTAAATGGGGGAGGGACTGTGTAAACATTCTTGTTTCTCCTGTTCCACATAATAGTTTTTTTGTATCATATTTCTTCTGACCTCGCTATCTGAAACCAATTACAGGAGATCCATTTGGGCTGCATCTATTTTCATAAGAAGCCTAGGCAGCAATGTTTTTCTCAAAGATGAATATCAACATCAATATGCTTCTGAGTGCTTTGTTATTTATGTTTCAGAGAGATTTTGTAGCCTTCAGCTCTCAAGAATGTGTCATGCTGTGCTGTTTATACATTGAAGATATTAATGGGCATAGATGTCATTTTTCATTTTACTGTTTTAAATGCAACAGGCTCCTAGGTTAAGTTATCATTTTTTAGGACTACGTTTAAATGTTATTTGTCTTTACTTAAAAGAGTTATTGTCTTACTGAAGATGAATAGAAGCCAGATCATACAGTTTGAAATTAAGTTGCACTCATTTATAGGTTTCTTTTTGCACCGATGAAACTGAGAAAATATACACATTAAAACAAATATAAACACTGCATGTAAAGCTTACTGGATAATGAGTTAATAGTAAAAAAGTACATTTACATTTTTTTTTAATCCTGCTTATAGTGTATATAAACATATTCATTATAATTTCATTATTTTCAAAGACACACATATATATATAGAGAGAGTCAAAGGCAACCGGCACTCTCGTCTAACATAGTTAGAACGCCTGGGTGCAGTATTCAAAAATGGTAAAAGGCTGTGGAAGCAGCCAAAACGTTAGATGGACATTTGAAATAAACAAGCTGAATTTTTCCACTAAGACCTGTGAGTGCAGCATTTTCCTTTTTTGTTATATATATATAAATATATATTACCATTAGTATAATTTGGCTGCATTTGATGAATATTTCATAAAACCTTTTATCCCATTTTACACATTTCATATTTTACAGTTTGTGATATATATTGTATTAATTCATGTATAAATCAGTTGACTCTGTAACTGCAGGCCTTTCTGGAATGGGATTCCTATAGAATAACCTCTAATTGCTTTAGTGAAAAATTTGCGTATTTGTGAAATGGTGCGCAACAATTTTTTTTGATACCTGTAATTTTTTTGGCGCACGGTGAATTTTTCCAGTGCCGTTTTTTTGCGCCCCTTTTGCGACAAAGAAACCCGCCAGTGGGGAAATGCTGAAATTCATCGCAAATCCATGCCTGCCAAAAAACTTTGCTCATCGCTACCTGCAACCCATATCTATAGATTCTAATTTGCCTGGCACAACTGTTTTTAATAATTGTATAGACCCATAAAACAACTTTTTGTCAACTCCTGCCCCAGAGCAAATTTTTATTCTAACTTGATAACTCTTTTATCACATGTAAGTGACTTTATTTTTTTCTTAGTTACAGTTTACAGTGTTTTAATACACTCAGGGCTGTCTTGCCAGAGATTTTCAACATGGCTAATAACTTGAAAGGTAACTTTTGTATGAGAGCAAACTCTAGAGTTATTCCTGGATTACTTTATGCAGCTTTGTCCACAATTATCTGATCAGATGTTAGGTCTGGCATTCCTGGACAACAAGCAAATTAATTCAAAGTATCAAGAAATGGCAAGAATTCAAACCTGTCCATTAATTGGGTACAATAACATGCATACAGAGGCCAATATAAACAAACTCAACTTTGTTGGACTGAGTTCTACTCTTTTGGGCTGATGATTTCAAAGTCTTTATTGCATTGCTGTCATGACAGCACTTGTAAATGTGTAGGTTGTGCCTGTGCTGACAAGAAAGCACTACTGATGACCCCACTACCCATTCCAGTCAATCAATTTGGAATTTCCTGGACAACTTAGCTCCTGTATAGGGCACTGAGGTTATATCTACAGACCCATCTGAATGCAGTCTTTTTAAAAATGCTTATTTTACGTGGATATGTTGCCCTAAATATACTAGTCATGGATAATTAAGCTTTTAATAACTACCTAAAATTGCAAATTTGATCTATATAAAACATCATAGAAAATGGACATCACTGGACCCCAAGTAAAGTATGTAGAGTTGTTTTTTTTTTTTTACCTTAAATGAACATGTAACAAATGAACCTTAATTGTATACCTTATTCAAATGGCTTCAAGAATTTGTTGAATTTTTAGACTCAGTACAACCCAACTTCATATGCATGATAATTTTCCCAATAATAGTATTTTTTTCACTTGCTCTTTTACACAGTCGCCCATCAATTTAATGGTTTCAGAGAAAATGATGGAAATGTTTCACAGTCTGTGCTTGATCTTTACCGTTTTGATTAGCCACAATAACACAGTCTGTTCAGAGGAACAATAAATATGTGCATTACCAGATGTAAAAATAAAATGATGCACTGGCTATGAAGAAATCCTAGCACAAACTATGAAATGACTTTAACAGGCATCATGTCTGAGTGATTTTTCATTGTGAAGTGAAATCTTCGTTGATCTCTTAAAATGGTTGCTTTACCTGCTGTGTTTACTTGCAGTTTAAATTATATGTATTTAAGACAGACATGATTCGAAAATATGAAACTATAGTTATAGGTTGTGATGGGGTATTTGAATGTTTCAAACAAGCTTTGCTAAAGCACCGGTTTCTTAGGTTTTAGTTTAATTCTGAGAATAAGTTGAAATAGATATAACTGTTATTACACTGTTATTAGTTTTGCTTTTCTTTCTAATGATAATACAGATACTAGAAAATAAGCTCAGGTGATTAAAGGATCAATAAAGAAATTTGCTTAAAAAAAAATTTCATATTTCTAAGGAGAACTTGCAATCAATCATGTTTCTGTAAAAATTCTATAAATACTAATGTCATAGATATAGTCTCCAAAACTGTTGGACTGCTATCCCATCCACTTCATGTAGTGAAAGGAAGGTGCATGCCCTAAGGTCAGAATGGGGTTAGTGTTTTTGTAGCCTTGAATTCTGTTTATTGGCTGGGTGGTTGATATGATTATGTTTCAGGAGTTTGTAACCATGCTGTTAATTGAGGAAGCCTGATCAAGGGATAGTGCATGAAAGAGATTTGAAATGCAAACTATGAAAACCTTTGGCAGGAGTTTTTCTACCTGGGGATACATATTTATTATCATATTTTAGTAATAAATAAAAGATGCAGTAATGTGGTGAATTGTCAAGGCAACCCATAACATCTCACCAACAGAACATAGTGAAACAGTGGGGGGCAAGTGTCATGATGAATGGTAGAATATGGTCCATTTACAAACTTATTCATTTTAAATATAACACCTCTTAGATTTGAGACTACTATTGTTTTTTAACAGTAATATGGGAATATAGGACTTACAAACTATGCCTTTTATTTCTGACTGAGAATTTTTTATGACTGAGAAAAGTCATAAAAAAGTCACACAATGTACTCTATCTACAGTCTACAAAGCTGAAACATCAGCGATTTTTATTACACAATCTATTGACAGTCATAGTTACAAGTAATAATCACTTTTTCTTTCTCATTTTCCCTCACGAATTGATTTCAGATGTCACCTATATGAGTCCCCATTTAGTTTTCCAGTTTAGTTTCCTGATTATAACAATATGCCCAGTATATTTACAATAATACTGTAACTAATAAATACCTTGTAGCATTGCTTTATATAACCTTCTGTTTAAATAAAACTCAGTCATGGGAGTACTGAAAGCAATGGAGGTCAGCATTACTTAGTAGGGGGCCTCTGAAACTTAAGAGGGTCTATGCATTCTTGGCCCAGCCCTAGCAACAGAGACTCTCACTCATCAGGATAAATACTATGGCATTCCTGAGATTCTTAATAGAACCAGCGCAACTGTTGTTTAGACATTGCCAGTGGTGGGTTACTAGGTGGCTGTTCTTTCTAGGGAAACAATTACAATTAAACACCTGCAAGCAGCAGTGCAGTACAGCAAGCATGCTGACCACAACTGTTGTAAAAAGCTCTGTTTTGTTTTAAGTTTAAGTTAGTAAGCTCCTGTTTCCTCACTTGTTACAATTTTTTCCAGTGCAGAGTGTGGTTCTTTTGTTTCAGTGGGGCTTATTCCATATTGCTCAAGGCCATCTTTTTGTTACTTTTCCATGTTTTATGGTATTATTGTCCTGCATATCCCAGAACTCTGTTTCGTGTGTCTATTTTTGATCACAGTCTGCCACATCCCTGTGTAAACTTTTAATAGGGGCTTAAATAGGGATATAAATGCTATTACATTCTGATTGCAGCAGTATGCTTCCTTATGAAATGGGATATACATAAAGGTGCATTGTTCCGTAGTGATGAGCGGAATTATTTTTCGACAGCCATGGATTTGCAGCAATTGTTTTGCAAAATGGATGGAAACATTTTTGACATGCAACATTTTCACCATTTCGCACATTTTTCACCATTTGCTTTCTTTCGTGAATCTTTTCAATGATTCGCACATTTATGGGCGAAGCGAAACAGGAGAGATTCGCTCATCACTATTGTCCAGTGTTTTGTTTATGTAATACCTTAGGTTCTCAAACTTATACTTCCTGATATTTACTTGAACAATTAGCAGCACAGGAATATCTGTACATCCTATCTCTATCCATCTATCTTTTCTAATTCATCCATCTTCATCATCAATAGGGCAGCAAATTTGTATCTAAAAAAATCACAAGTGGCACGTGACATAAGCTATTGTGACAATTTTCACCACATTTGCATCCAAAACTTCCCTTCACAGCTGTAATTATGCTGGAATTGTGGGGAAAACATTATATTCAGGATGAAAGCCAAACAGAACTATGTCCACAACTGCACTTTGTTCATTATAATTGTGTTCTTAAATGGCCTCTACTATATGTGGATCACATAGAAAGATAGGTGAACTTACTCTGTGTATTGTTAGTAATATAACTAGCTAAGTACTGCTGGTGCTGCAACATCTAAATCATTTTATTTATATAACAGATTTCAAGATTAAATATTTTGATAGATTTTAGGATTAAACATTTTGATTGTTTCAAAAACATGTAAAAAAGTTCACACTGTTCATTTAAAATAACTACAGGTATAAGAGTTTATTTTGGCACTGTTTTTGTACTGTGTTGTACATAATTGTTTTGGATATGTTCAATGAAATTAAAATGATGGATTACTATATACAGTAATAATACAATAATGTTAAATGTCATACCCAGTCATACACTAAACACATTTCAGCAATTATGTTCAATCATGTAAAGTAACTTACATATGTAAGCATTTATACTGGGCAGTGAATATATATTTGCATAAATAATCAAAGAGCATGTTTTTATGCAACTTTGAGAATAAATTATAATGCTAAATATGTATGTTTTCTTTCATAACAAATATATGATTTTCTCTTTTTTAATTGTACTATAGGGAATACACACACTGTTAAACTATATCCTTCCATTGGAAGGTTAAGTTGCACCTATGGTAAAGTAAATTAAATCATTGCTTTTTTTTTGTCAAGACTATATACATTGGACTTAATTCTCATTAAAGACTGTATTGATGAATCCTATTCCTAAAGCACCAAACAGTAATTCCACTATCTTTCTATATATGTTTTTTTTCTAAACAAGTAAAGATTTCTACAAAAGAACTACTTGAATAGTGGAGGGATATTTCAAGAGCCCCAATGGGGTTTCTTATAAAAAATGTTTTTTCCCTTTGGTTATTTTCCTCCTTGTGCAATGATGCAGGTTCTTTGATATGGACTATGAGTAACTTGGACTTTAAATTTATACCCTGCCATTGAACACATTATGTTCCTAAGTGTTCTAGTGGGGGTGGGTTTTGCATTAAGCTAATTATAATGTATGCATCTCTCTATTCATGAGGGAGTGGGTACTTTGTTGAGCTATTGAAATTGTATTTTCACACCTTGCTGTATCACCTGGTGAAGGGGTATGCCCCCAAAACTTTTTGTTACTATGTTTGACTCATTAAACACAAGTGGCTAGTCCCCCACTTGCATTGCCTTGAGTTCCAGTACCTAATTCGTGTCCTTGTGATAGGGGAGTTCTGTCTCCCCAGGGGCTGTGCACCAAGTACTAAGTGTAGTTTTAAAGGTCCGGGTGTGCTTGTGAAAGATTTGTGCTTTACAAATGTTTGTTTTCCAATCACTTTTCATAGAAATGGTTATGTGTAATTTTACCAATATTGTGACAATTGCCATTACTATTACTTTTCTTCCCTTCCGTTCCCATTATGTAGAAATGAAAGAACGCCTGACCTGCTATAGTATTACACCCAAGCTGTACAGTATAACAGAATAATTGCTTACAAGACAATAAAAAGTTCCCACTCAAGTCATTAGGCATCAAATAATTATCAAACATGGCAACAAAAAAGTGTACTCATCAGTTCAAAGTTCATGGGTTCTAACTCTAACTCTTTCCCCCATTTGTAATAAAAGGCATTAAGTTTGCCCAGGAGCAGAAACCCATAGCGACCAGTAAGATAAATATTTAATATTTTTATTTGCTTTTAAACAGGTGACAAGAAATTTCTACCTGCTGATTGCTTGTTATGGGTCACTGCTCCTGAGCAAACTTAGTGCCCTTTATTAAATGACCCCCTTTGATTCTAATATTGTTTTATTTATATTCACCATACAGTTCAAAAGTATGCATTTTTGCAGTTGTTTTCATGTATTGGACTATTTACAGTTTCTTTAAGTTTCATTTTTATTTTACTTTTGGTAGATACCGAATATCTCTTAAACTAATCAAATAATTACTAAATAATGGAATGCATCACTGAAGCTTTAAAAGCGACTAGCAAATACTATTCATTGAGACAAGGACATGATTGTTATGGGAAAATCTCCAAATGTTAAATGTATGTTCTACAAACGTATACCAATGGCTTATGTGAGAAGGCAAATCAATGTTGTAAGGAGATGGGGCTAGTGCATTCAGTTTGTTTACTTTGGTTTTCAGTGTCTGCCTGCTTTCTCCGAATAAAAAAAATCTTGCTTAGAGCAGACTGTAGCAGACCTCTCTGTCTTTTCATAATTGATCAGGGGATGACTGCCTTCCCTGAGGGTTAAGACGTGGCAACTTTTTCTGTTTGCTCAGCATCTCAATGCAGTAGTTCAAACATTGTTCACACCAGCTGGCAATGTAATGCCATATGCACATCTTGTCAAAGCAACTGTTGTCATGGATACTAGAAACTATCTGGGAAACCAGCTCATTGATGCTGATATAAATTGTACTGAATAGTTTTGGTTTTGCATATCATTTTAGAAGGTGATGCTTTAAGTTATCTTAAATGTTGCATGCACAAACATCAATAACATATACATCTATACTAAAGGTCAAAATAATGGCATACAAGGCAGTTTCATGTCTTTTTACTTAAGAACAAAATTAAGTGAACACTTATGGTTTGATATAGTATTTCAAAATCTTGATTCATCTAAAGCAATCCAAATACAGTAGATAGTGCCCCTTATATTCTAAGAGCTTCTGGAATGAACATTTGTGACCATTTCTCCAACCTTGTTACCTGTTTTCCCTACACCTCTGTTACTGACCTTGGCCTGTCTTAACCTAGCATCTGTCTTCTGAATTGGTTGTTCCTCTGCCTGCCAGAATAATGATCTCGTCCTGCCTCTCCATGCACAAGCCTGCTAATGCCACCTTTCAACTGCTTGTGTGATCACAGTTCCCACCATCCACAATGTGCCTTCTCTTGCTTCTTGTCTGGGCCAGCAACTATGCTACCTTTAGCCACTATTGATCTTGCTGCTAAATTTTGTCAGTCTCCAGGGAGCATTTTTTTTATCTTGCTGCTCAGGTGCACCAACATTTCTTCTCTTGCTACTAGTATTGTGAGATTGTGAGTATTCCATTCATCACTTTAGCACCTACAGTTAGCCCTCTTCCTATTATGTTCTGCTCCTGTTAGGATAAGACATATCTAAACTCTCAACAAGATAAGATTCCTGCACTGTAACCTCTAGCTAGACTTCACATTATAGTCACTCTGCAGTCATTCTTATGCCATTAATAACTAAAGCAGGTGTGCTTGCCAGTTATCCACTATTAGGCATTCAGTAATGATAATAAAATCTCAGCAGCATCTGTTTCTAGGGGTTAGTGTGTTACTTTGTCTAAAACAATTAGCAGATAGATGATAGATTGCAGAGATAGACACATTTATAAGTGTGTTGAATGTTCTGAAAAATTGTGCCTGACAATAATCCTCAGATTGAACTCTGATCAACTTCTGAGTAGACTTCTTCTTTGGAGTAAGCAACATTTCAAAATAAAAGAGCAAATGTACAGCAAGTGTAATGTTGGACAGTAATCCTATCCGTTTTGCTTGCTCTCCTTCTCAGAGACTGATGTTCAAATGTGATAGTGTTCTGCTTAAGTAAAGGAATCTATAGTGTAGTGCTGTGACTTCTGCTAAGAGGCCTATTGGATATATTAGACTCTTAATTTATTTGAAACTCCAGCTTAAACCCCATTATCACAATATTGATGTGTGTTTATGCCATCAATTTCTGTATCTTAAATACAGAGATTACAATGAAATGGTGACATGTACCTTTTTATTTAGGCCGAACAGTTGAGAATCCCCATGATTATTAACCAGTGGAAAAATAGAACTTTAAATTGTTGCCACTTTGACGAAATCATGTTTAATCACAGATTTGTTCATGTCTGCATAAATAAAATAAACTATAAACTAAAAACTGTAAACCAACCTTTGATATGTTTATTCAAGACACCTTAGGGCTCTGGCACACAGGGAGATTAGTTGCCCACGACAAAACTCCCTGTTCGCGGGCGACTAATCTCCCCAAGTTGCCATCACCTGCCATCCCACCGGCGAAAATGTAAGTCGCCGGTGGGATGGCACACGCGGCGGCACAATTTCGGCAAATCGCCAAAGTTGCCTCGCGAAGCGACTAATCTCCCCGTGTGCCAGAGCCCTTATAGTCTGGTTTAATACCATTTTTGTTTGAATTTACATAAAAAAATCTGTTCGGGGATATTTGGACAATTTTCCAAAATTTCACATTTGTCTTTATTAACTAATGTATTAGCATGCTACTTCCACTAATTAGGTTAAATGGGTTGCAACTAAAAGTTATTCCCAGTGGCTAGATCATTATAAAAATGGCAAAATACATGTATACGTTCAAAAGCGGGTAAAATTAGAGCTCACCACCCATCACCAGAGGGACAATTCACAGCTCTCTATACACTTGTATAGTATTTTTATTGACATATATATATATATATATATATATAAAGTACTAAAAATGAGAGCACCCATTAAATATGGGTATATATCCTAAAATCGGAAGCTGTGAAATTTCCCTGTGGCTGTAGTGTTGTTAAAAAAATCTTTACATGCATGTTAGAGATAAATGGTCCTCTCTCATAGTAACCAGTCACCTACTAGGCTTTGGGGCACAAATATTATCTTTCTCTTTTATTTCTGTATCTTTCTAGGGTTTAAATATATTAATGTTATTTATTTATTTATCTATTCATTCATTCATGGTCTCATCAATTAACCTACTAGTGTTTTAGGATTGAGGGAAGTACCTAGAGCTGTGGGAGGAAGAAAGGTTTAATACAGTAAAATGCAGTTTAACCTTTTTCTGTCACACACTGATCTGTAAGGACAGTGAATTGATTTGCATAGGTCTCTTAAAATATTTTAAGGTTAGTTGAAAACATTGCAGGATATTAATATTTCAAATAACTAAGAGCAACACTAGAGCAACGCTTCCGTGTTCAGCGATGTTTATAGTAGTACATTTATTGTCTTATCCCTAAGGTGCACTATGAAGACCAAAAAAAATACAATCTTTTTTTCTAATGTTACAGTGTATAACTTTGTCAGTGTGGATAAAAGTTACACTATAAGCTGTTTTTGATTAACTTATTTCCTACACCACTGACTGAGCAGTGCCCAGCTAGGTACCCTTACCTTCACTAATTGAATCACATATTAGTCCATTACATTTTTACTATGTGTGAGTCTGATAGTGGCAGTTTGCTAAATTGCTACCATGAGAAAAGTTATCACTGGCAGTTGCTTGCAGTTGTAGCCATTGAGAGCAGTTTATTTTATATTTGAGAAAATATTTTCATGTTGTTCTATAAAAAAATACTGAAGAATGAAGTGGTGAACATCTTATACAAATTGTTGTTTAGTATTGGCAAAATAAATCAAAATGTTATGTATCTATTGTATAAGAAGTTTTTAAGTTTTATCTAGTGTATATGAACATTTTAAGTTTTTTCTGTGAGTTTGAATTGCTTACTTTTATTAATCTTAGCTATATACCATAAATCACTGATAGATACATTTAAAAAAAGTGTAAACCTGCATGTATAGCTTATTCAATTTTCTCTTCACTGTACAGGTATGGGATCCGTTATCCGGAAACCCGTTATCCAGAAAGTTTGGGATAATTTATGGGAATTACAGGAAGGCCATCTCCCAATTCTAATTTTTAAAAAATATTTCCTATTTCTCTGTAATATTAATCCTTATTAGAAGCAAAGCAAGCCTATTGGGTTTATTTAATGTTTAAATAATCTTTTAGTAGACTTAAGGTATGGCAATCCAAATTACAGAAAGATCCCTTATCTGGAAAACCCAAGGTTCTGAGCATTCTGGATAATGTGTCCCATACCTGTACTACTTACCAAACTATTATACTTAAAGGGATCAACTTTCTATACTATATATTGATATGGTAGTAATATCTTAATACCTTAGCTAACCAATGATTAAATAATATAGTAGAGATCATTTACAACTTTGTTTTACCTCCAATAAATATTAATTATATCTTGTTATCTAGTACAAGATACTGTTTTGTTATTAGAAAGAAAAAGGAAATGTTAGAATATGTTACTTATTTGATTAAAATGGATTATATAGGAGATGACCTTCCTGTAATTCTGAGCTTTCTGGATATCAGGTTCCCGGATAATGGATCCTATACCTGTAATAGTTTTTTTTCAACATTTTCACTACAGTTCAGGTTCACAGGATTTAAAGGTTCATACATAAGTAAATACTTTGAAATGGGTCTAGTGGTACCAGAACTTGTAGCAGAGCAATTTAAGTACCTCTGTATCATTGTGTCATTGCAGGCATTACAAGCAGCAAGGCAAATTATTTTACAACAGCAAACTAGTGGACTGAAGTCTCCAAAGAGTAACGAAAAACAAAGATCACTGCAGGTATGCCAAACTTTCTAAGCAATGCTTGAAACTTTTATGGACCTTGGGACAAAAAAAATCTGTTTTTCTACCTAATTTTCCTATGTTTCAAACAGTGCTGTTTGTTTTACAGAGCATTATTATTAGTAAAAATGCAGCAAAATCTATATGATTGATTTAACACAAAATGGAAAGTTCCAAAATAATGAGGAGTAACATCTATTAGATATAGAAAGATAAATACACATACAGATCTTTTGTTATTTACTTCTCACAAGAAGAGGGTAATTATGCTAACTTCTGAGGGAATCAAAAGTACAGAATGGTATCATGCAGCTAGCAACACAATTGCATTGTATAGTATGTGTGTCTTGTTTGGAAAAGTATTTTAGGGGGACTTTTGTAAAGCTTTACTTTGTGTAGCATCATTTTTTTAAAGAAGAGTGGTTTGGGCATTTTTTGCCAACAACTGAGCATTTATTATTGTACACTCAATTTGCTTGTGGCAACATCCGTATTCATACCGTTAGTTTTAAATAATACAGAAAGAAATGGAAGAACTATCTCCCTGAGGATCCCATGAAACTGTAGTCAGAGAAGTGCACCTGCTTTTCCATCTAAAAGGGAGATAATACTTGTGCATTGGCACAAAATGAACTTTATATGTTTAATTTATTATCTTTGGAACACATTTTATCTCTAAAAAGTAAAGTTAAGTTGTGAAGAAAAAAAATGAAAATATGTAGAGAATATAGAGAGATGTATGTTGGGCTTTTATTCCTCATATTCCACTGCTTAGGGTTTCAGGTATTCAATTACAAATTAGGGGCAATTTACAACCTCAAGTACAGTGAGCAAAGTGTGACTTTAAATTTGTAATCACCATGTTTTTTTCCCCATACTGCAGTGTTTTTCACAATGCCTAGTGTCTGATGCTATTGCAGCAAATGTAATAATATAAATAATATAATTGCACTAGAGGGAAGGAGGAAGGCAGCAGCTGTGAGTGCAACTATATGGAAGTGCAAGGGGTGCATTTTTATGCAAGTATCTGAGCTTGAGGTCTTAAATAACATGTACTATATTTAGGGCCATGCTGGCAGCTGTTTTTAATGAAATAGAGAGGGGCAGAGGGATGTGTAAAAAGTCCTCTTGCTGATATTCTTGCAAATAATTGAGTAATGTATATATTAATGGTTTATTTCCACAAATAGGTTTTTCTTATGGTTTTTTAAAACTAAATGGTTTGCCTGCCTTCTCAGCCTAATACCTTCCCCTACTGCAAAGCACACAACCAAGCATTTTGTTACTAGTAAGTTGCAAATACTGACTCATACCAGTATCAGCCAATTAGAGAGGAACAATCTGTCACTGACTCACAGCAAGAGTGTGTTTGAAACTGGAAAATATATTATGTTAGGGAACTCACCAATAAATCATTGCATATATAAGGAAATAAGAAGAAAATAATGCTACTTGCTCAAATGGGTTATTACACACACACACACATATTCAAAACAGGCTGCAAAGTGAAAACAATGGGTGCAATCTGCTGCTAAATTGCCACTAGTCTCTGCACTAAAAAAATAGAAAGCAAAGACCTGCATACCCCCAATGAATACAGTGCTGTTGTCATTCAGCTACACTGTATTCATTTGGGCTGGTAGGGGGAGGCATGTAGGCATCTCCCCCCCTGAACACTAAAGAGTCCTGGGAGCACAAGCTGCAACAGGGCCTTTACTTACTGTCTGCAGGTGGTAATGTCACGGCTGCCTTATGCTCATCAGTGTTGTATTCTTCACCTTCTGAAAGAGGTTTAATCTTCTAACTGTTCCTGTCTCTGGTTGAACCTCCTAGCTCAACTCACAGCTCAACACTGAAAAAACTTACTGATAACTATCCATGCTGTTTCAGTCAAGGAAATGTTGGCAAAGCTCGCAACAATAGCAGGATTGACCCTGCCCCCCCCCCCCCCCTTGCTCCTGTATTATACAGACTTTCATTTTTTGGTCATTTAATTTATTATTCAGGTTACTTTGTCTTACACTTACACATGTAGTATGCTATTTTCTACTGAGCATTTCATGTAAGAATATATTTCAAAAAGCAACATGAATATGACAAAATATTTTATTAGCACCTGTGATCAGGGAGATGCATTTTACTGATGAAAAGAAAATGAATATGTTGCATATGTTGGTGAATTTATGAAGAATTAATTTCATTTCCTAGAATTCTAATAGGAAATGTTTGTGGCATAATTATTTTAAAAATATTTGAAATTTCAAGTGGTCCTTTTATAATAGAAGTAGAATATTTTTTATATATATATATATATATATATATATACATATGTAACCCTTTCTTGGCACATTCACTTAATATGGGCTGTATTTTTCAGGAGATATGTGTTCTCAAAGAATATTGATACTGGGAACTGGGAACAGCGCAGTGCCTCCACCTAGTGGACACTGAGGAACACACCTCTAGGGGATTTCCACTAGGAAATAATAACACACGGTTTGCAGCAATATCAAACTTTATATAACTTTGAAATAGAAGTAGAACAGTTTTAGGAATGACTGATACTCTTATCCTGGGTAACTTGTGTGGGCTATCCACGGCTGGCACAGTCTCTGTACTTTGCCCAGCCCCAACTTTGATCCGGATAGACCCCCAACCCTTTAATCAGTTCAGTCCCTTCCCAAAGAGCTCTTAATTCCCCCCACGAAGCAGGTAACCGAGCAATACCTGTTCCTCAGGGGATACACACTAAGAGGTACCACAGACGACTGATTCCTTCCTGGCAGCCCAGCAGACTTTTATCCTTTCAAGTCTAACACACAATACTTTGTCTGGCTGCTCACTCTGTATCTCATTCAACTCTGGCAAACAACAGCAGGGGCTCCCTTTATAAGCTGCTGGGCCCGCCCCTAGATTTTTGGCTCCAAAACTTAGGCACACCTCTCCCAGACGTGCACTGGGGCAGCCAGCCAACCGGATCCCTCCCCAGGCTGTAGCTAGGCTGGATGAGATCACAGACTGAGAAACAGGGGACAGGGTTCTCTGATCCCCTACACATACATACACATAATAGGTTACAAGATTATTAAAAACATTTAAACGTTCAAATAACCTAAGTGGACATTTTGTTATCAACATGGAATTATGATATACTATTGCTATATTTCAGAGCAATAGGAATAACAGCTTCTTATATAACCTAAGGTTGCTACATTGTCTCTTTAAATATAAAACCTACAAAATAACATGGCCACATCAACCATTTATCTGCTACAGAGATGCATTCAATTCATTGTTTTAATACAACTTTCAGACAAACAATTGATACATGAGAAATAATTTCAATAATGAAATATTAATCTAATTAGAATTACCATTACATCTTTGTTTTAGATATATTAGGGATTCACATAAGTCATGATGATTAATTGTCAGTCATTTGGTTTGCAGAAGATTTACTTATTCATGAACAAGTTTTGTTAGTGGTATTACAACCATTAATTATTACAACCATTAAACCCAAAGATAACATCACTTACAGAATCTCTTCAGGACCCTATAAGGCAAATATATTGGGCATGAAAAAGACATAAGGTTTGCACTGGGCAAATACTTACATCAGACAATGTTTTTCTTTTAAGATACCTTATAATTTGGAGCATTATGGTTCTATTATGAATGTAAAAGCAAGAAATACATAGGGCTAATTGGCATTCTGTTGGTATCAATAATGAACATTAGAACATATTTAAGAATATCATTATATGTTTGTAATTATAAAGTTGATGTTACTTTGCATTCGTTTGCTATGAGAGAAAGAAATCATTACTTATTTTACTATATGAGGCTACTAGCTTGTGTGCCTATATAGTATACCCCAAGATGATTTATTGTAGGTCTCTAAAGGCTTGCTTTACTTGTATATTTAGGAATTGTCTTTTTGCTGTCCTTTTGAATGGACTCGTTGTACATGATAATACAAATTCTGTATATTTCAGAAGTCAATGCAAAACAATAATACATTTCACTCAACCCCTAAGACATTGTGTGTAGTGTTAGTCATTAATTGTTGTCTTTTTAAATACTGTGCGGTATTTAATGTTGCGAAAATGTTTTACAAGTATGAGATCTCTTATCTGGAATGTTGGGAAATGGGGTTTTCTGGATGAAGGGTTTTCTAATAAACATTTAAAAACATCTTAATCAAATGTTTTGTGATCAACATGAAATTTTGCTGGAATAAATAACATCAGCTTATTGCTGCAAAGAAAAAAATGAATCAGTCATCAGTCAAAAGTACACTATTGGAAATTGTCTTTTTAGATAAAAGTTTTCAAGAGAAAATCCCATGAGGTACATTCGTTTCATTTTGGTTGTCCAGTCATCTCCATATAAGCAAGCAGAGTTTTTCCTATTAGATCTCCTTTGATCAAACTTGCAATTGAAATCTTGTAGAGGCAGTATACTACCAAATTGTCTCACCATGTTAACTGTGCAGTAATATATATTTACAGTATATTCTTGTTGCTATATTTTTTTCTTGAAATAACAAATCCACACATGCTAAGCAAAAGCTCAGTGGTTGTTGTTAGAACAGTAATACAGGGGGAGATTTATCAATGGTTACGTTTGATTTTTTTGCAAGATTTGAGTTTTATTGCACTAAAAAATAAACTAAAATTCAAATATCTGGAATTTAAAAATCCAGAAGACTCGAATGTAAAAATTCACCATCTAAAAGCTTAGAAGTCAATGGGAGTTTTCTTAGGCAAAGTCGCCATATTTTCAAACTTGAATTTTTCAAGGTTTTCGAGTTTGTAAACTCAAAAATTTGTTTCAAGGTATTCAAGTTTTTTATTCGAATGAGTTTTCCTTATCAATAAATAAGCAAGCATTCTATATGTAAGTTTATTCGATTAGGAATCTTGCAAAAAAATCAATGGCCTACTATGAGGCAGAAATCAAAGCTCCTAATTCCAGACTAGTTTCCAAGAGAAAATAATTTTCTCATTCAAGTGTAAATACCAGCTGTACTAATATTTTAATTCATTGTACAGTTACTAGCCATATAAATGAATTTTAAATGCATTTAATAATCACATTCTAAAATAAATATATTGTGCCATTTAACATTGCAATTGCTAACATTTCAAATATCCTAGATTTAAAGTGCTAATTTACACTCTACATGTTTCCAATCCTAATTCAAGCAAATTTCCATATATGTTATACTTATGTTCTAACATATAGGATATCATTTTTATACATACAAGTATATATAAATGAATTATACATAAAGATCTGAATTACAGTTTTAAAGTTTAACATTAATATAGTTTATTCATACTAGCAATATACTAATATAATGTAGTAAGCATAGTTATTTAATTTAATTTCAGAATAATTTATAACCATCTTTTACTTTTAGAAACCATGAAGGTTCTTATTATTTCACTGTAATTGCAGATCTGTAATTGCAGTTTAACTGGGAGTGGTGAAATATCTAGTGGAAAACTACAATAATGTTTTTGTTTTTACTTTATCAATTATTGCTGCTGTTATTACAAGCTATATACAAAAAGTTGTTGTCATTGTGATCTGCAATTCTACCACCAAATTCTGTTTTTTATATACTGTAAAGGAATATGACATCATAAGATATCTAAAAGTTTGAATACTTTTGTTCTTTATGAGGCCTGTTAACCAAATTATTTTTGTATTTTTGCATGGTGCCATTTTTAGTACAAGTATCGGACCCCTTATCTGGAAACTCGTTATCCAGAAAGTTCCGAATTACGGAAAGGCCATATTCCATAGACTCCATTATAGCAAATAATTCTAATTTAAAAAAAAAAAATCAATTTTCTCTGTAAATATCAAACAGTACCTTGTACTTGATCCCAACTAAGATATAATTAATCCTTATTGGAAACAAAACAAGCCTATTGGGTTTATTCAATATTTAAATGATTTTTAGCAGACTTAAGTTATGGAGATCCAAATTAAGGAAAGATCCCTTGTCCGGAAAACCCCAGGTCCCGAGCATTCTGGATAACAGGTCCCATACCTGTACCTCAAATTTTTCCCCTCCTCTATTGATACTGCCTTTTTCTAACACTTAACATGTAAATTAATTTAGCAATTTATATGTAATGTAAATTAATCTGGTCTTCTTTATATGATTAAGCACAAACATACATATAATCCTGAAGTAGAGATAATTATTACATCAACACAGCCTAATTATTTTGTATTAAAAAAACACTGAATATAGCATCTAATTTAAGGACCATGGATAAAGCCATAAAACTATGTTGCATGTCTAACATAACAACTGAATAGAAAAAAAATTGGTGTTTCTTGACAAGAACAGAAAATTTCTGCTGGAGAAGTCTGGTCAAAAAATTTTACAGGAATTAGATGACTCAATAAGTACTGTAATATTATTTTTAAATATAAAATGGAAAACATAATTTGAAAGCCAAAAGACAGAGTATACAGTAGCATTAAATTACACAATAATGTCTCTTGGTCAAAATCTCACCCAGATCATTTTTACAGTGGTGAAAATAGTAATCAATAGGCCTCTTAGCATTGCAAGTAGGAATACCTTGTGCTCTAGCTTATTGCATGTAGGAATACATACCCCCTTAGAGTAGGAATCTCATCCATTTAAAAATAAGTCTTTGTCTCTTTGCTAGAATTTTGAGATCCTCACTTTGGAGGTTACAAGGGGGAAGACATTTCAGGAAGGAGCAGATATATATAATTGGGGATGGATACTATGTGGCTGATTTCAATGTTCACATTCACATTTTTGCCACTATTCAATTTTTTGTTGCACTAAAACTCATGAATTTGAATTAGGCCTTCCAAAACTCTGTAACTTATATTTGTAAAAAAAACTAAAAAACTCCAATATAAAATGTCATCTAAAAGATTCCAAGTTAATGTAGAAGTCAATAGGAGTTGTCCTAGGCAAAATTTGTGCGATCTTTTTTAATTGGAGTTTTTCCAATTTTTTGGAGATTTTGCAAACCCATTAAAATAATTGTTCACGGTTTTAAAAAATTAAGTGAGCACACATTAAAGTCTGGTAAAATCTTAAGTTTATTCAAATTGGAAAAAATAATAAAATATCCACTAATTCACATTTTGATAAATAAGCCTCCCTGTGTATTATAGTGTGTATTAGTTTTAGATTTATGCAATACAAAATGAATACAAATGGCAGATACCCACATTATTTCTTTGTAAAAAAAAACAAAGTACAAGAAAGCATTGGATAATATTCAAAGGAATATAAGAAATGGAGGACAATAGCACCTAACTAAATGTGTTTAGAACAGTGATTTGGCTGAATTTAAGACGTGGTGCTGAATTATAGTCAAACACACTGTGCCTTGCTAATAGAGGTGTTTTATGGTATACAAATTGTAACAAGTATTGGTTTCATCTAAAAATAGCATATCTTGTGCATGGGCCTGATGTGTATTGTGTATTTACATGTACTAGTAATTGGCATCTATATATTAAGGGTCAGTGGATGTTAGTAATTATTTAGTGGGATTAAAATACATTAGTTGGGCAGTGTTCTCACAATGAAGTTTAAAACATAATAGTATCAAAAATGTTATTTTTGGAAACCTGGACTCAGCGGTGTCTCTTTTCGTTATATACTAGCACAGTATCAAACATAGCAAGAGATGTGAATTGAAAAATGTTCTGCTCTTTAAATAAAGCACAAAATCATCATCACAATGGTTAGAAATGGTGGGTTTAACGGGTTCAACTTACCTGTCAGGTTCAGCTTCTGCTGTAAAATAACCCCATTTTAATAAAATGTAATTACTATTCTTTTTGGGATTCATTTCATAAAGGGTCATGTTTGAAGTTTAAAGTTCGCATAAAGGGTGACCAAAAAATGGAATCCTAAACTTTAAAGCATGTAATAACTTAGAAGCAAAAAAAGAAATTAATGCCACAATTAAACACTAAAATTAGCTCAATTAGAGCTTCAATTAGCTTGATGACCATTCAGAAATGAGCCTTCTTTTCTCTAAATGTAACTTATATGCAGACTTGCTAACCTGTCTTTGTATGCTCTTTTTTATAATTGTTAAAAAAGAAAATAAACAAATACAACCCTTTTAATTGTCCACTACATCTTCATTTGTTTCGTTTATATTATATTTGGTGGCATGCTTATCAAAAGGTGAAAACAAAGTCCAGCACAGTTTAACAGAGGATAACGCTATAGCTCTCTATTTGTTTGAAAATAAGTTCAAGTTGATATTTATTAGGAGAAATTTTAGTTTAGCCCTTGATAAATATGCCCTTAAAATTCATATGCAAATGATTAGAACTTAGATGTTACCCTCTGGTGAACTGTTTTCAGTCTTATGTATGACAGTTTTTATGACTTTGTCCCAAAAAGTTCCTTGTAAAGACATTCATTTATATGAATTCCAGCTTTTCATAGGCACCTAATTTCTAACATAAGCATGCCCAGTGTGTCTATTCTTTATAATTAGTAATTATAAAATTCATTAATAGAGATTTCATCTGCAAATTCCTTGTATTTCTAAAATGTGTTTCCTACAATGCTTTAACGTGTATTTAATGTATCAGATCATCTCTTATTAAAATGTATGTAAAGAGACAATAGCTAAATGCATCCTTTGCATATATGTCTCTTTTTAAATATAGTTATTGGCTATTGCAAAAGTTGCCTGAAAATGTTAAGTCTATATTTTCTAGTAAATCAAAATCCTTTCCCAGCAAAGATTGCTTTAGTAAAGTGTCATATAGTGTTGATCTGGCATGTTTGTTGCTCAACGTAACCCTCACTATTATATTCCCTTTATGGATATAAAACATCCTACTCTCACTGTATTACTTCTACTAACTTTGTATTATCCTCAAAAATTGAGACGCAACTTTCAATACCCTCTTCTAGATCATTAATAAATAAAAAAGAAGTGGGCCCAGGACTGAACCTAGAGGTACTCCACTTACAACTTCTGCCCAGTTTGAAAAGGTTCCATTTATAACAACTGTAGGCTGAAATCAGAGCATCAGTGTTCAAGACCCACCAGGTAAGCATCTGACACACAACTTACAATAGTATAATTAAGGTTATCTGTTATGAGTGTAGGTGGTCTATTTAGGGCAAATCAACAAAAAGCAAACTGAAAAATGTGGATAATTAAGATGATTTTATTAAGAATATTATCAGCACAGTGGTATCTAAAAGTATGTGCTGCTATTTTTACATTTTTGTTGTATTTTTTGCATTATTGTCTCTAGTTATGGCTGTTTTTAAAGAAAGATCATTTGAGTTTTATAAATCTATTGGCAGGTATTAGAAACATTTCTAAAATAGGCTGCAGTCCAGTATGGGTCAGTTTTGATAGTGCCTGAAAATATGTTAAAAATAGGTGTAGGGATGGGATCTATAAGCCTGTTATCCAGAAAGCTCCAAAACACAGCAATGCCATTACAAAAGAGTGATAATTCAACATTCTTATTTTTGACTGATTTGCTTTTTTGTTTGTAGTAATAAACAAAGTCTTTGTACCTGATATCAAGTAAACTGTTATACAGTAAATCCATACTGATGGTCAAGCTATCATTTTAATGTTTAATTGTGTTTAACATTCTTAAGTACTCCAGATCTTATTCATAAAACCCCATGTCCCAAGCACTGTGGATAATAGATCATATAACTGTTGTTGGTGTGTAATGTCCTGAGAAGACATTTTTAAAATAGCATGAACTAGCAATTTTAATTTTCAATCATCACTTTCTCAACCACTTTTCTCCTGAGAATGACCAGGAGATGCTAAGCAGACTGCTACTTTCCACAAGCTTGGTGGAAAAAAAGATGTAGCTCCTTTTTGTGAGGATGTGAAAAGCAGTTTATGGAAAAGTATGTGAAGATCAAAATTTGACAAAACGCTTTTCACATAAGAAAAAAAGTTTCATTTTTAAATAAGATAAAAAATAGGTCTGGGGTTTTACGTGTCTCAAAATATACCATTACTTACATAAGCTTTACCTAGGTACAATGGGCTTTCTCTGTAAAACATACAGTGTAGCACTTTTTAACAAGTTGCCATACCTCAGAGTGAAACTTTGCAGTAACTGACTAAACAAGTTTACCATTTTCCTGGGCTTCAACAGCCATTTGTGTGACGTAGTTTGTGGTTTTGTTTTTGAATTATGCTACATTTCTTAATATACTGTATATAACTGGGTGAAAAGCATATTTTTACCAAAAGCTTAATAAAAGCTTATATAGTGATTAATATTTAAACTATAGGGCCCTCCAGCCCATGTCATTAGTTCTGCTCACACCACAGAAAAAAAAGTGCCCACTTCTGCCTTAGGAAAACTTTTTGACACTCATTTAATTTGCTATTTTGAAAAACTTGCATTGTTTTTGTTGTTTCTGAAGAACAGTGAGTTACCTCTGCTCATGAAGCCAAGGATGGTGACACCTAATTTTAGTCTGTTTCCCATTTGTATTATGACAGTTATACTTTCCAATAGAATTTCTGTCTGCCCCTGGAATTCTCTATCTCATTATATCAGACTTCTCCCTACCTGCAATCCTTCAAAATCCCCTAAAGACCCACCACTTCAAAGATCCCTATCTAACGCAATCTGTTCTTTTATTGATAGGAACAACAGCCATTTTTTTCAACAACCTTTTATTACAATAGTTCCCTAACCCTTTAGATTGCACTGTGGTGAGCATGTCCCACTTTATGTGACCCATATTCATACATTTGTTGTCTGGTTCCTGTGTGTTACAGTACTGTTATAATGCGCTGCCTGATGCGTTCAAGAGATGAATTGGATAATAAGTTCACTCTTAATACTAAATGTGTAGTGAAGTGTGACAGATGCAATAAAACAAATAAGGTGTTATTTATAAATAAACAGAAAGTCAGCTCTGAATGAATGTATAGTAAGTATGTGACCATATATGTGTGTGTAAAAGGGAAGAGTGACGTGCTGAGATATAGCTAACTTATACTAATAAAGACATATTCTACATTTATTTGCACATTTATTGAAGACGTTTTTGAAAGAGCATTTTACAATGAAGAAATGTACTTTGTTGTTGTACTTTGTCATATTGCAGTTTTGACAGTAGTATGGGACTCAATGCCAAGGGACAATAGACCTATACAAAAGAAAGACAGCTTTTAAGTAATAATTACATATGAATCTAGACTGATGAATGATATATTTTTGCAGCAAGAACAAAGATGCTGAAGATGATGAAAAGAATTCTAATAAAATAAAAGTGTTGTCCAAATAATACAAATACATACAATATCATACTGACATCATGAATTGATTTACCTGAATTATTAAAAAAAAAAAAAAAAAAACATTTACTGCTAGATCCAAAGATAATTGTGATTATTCAGAAACTCTTTGATAACATTACAGAAACTGAGCCACTTTTGAGTAATATTGCAGCCTACAAACAGCTCCTTAGGGATCGAACAATGAAATTCAAAGCTAAACTCAAGGGATTATAACATTAGGTAAATAAGGACAGGGCAGGCTTTTAACAATAAGGAATATGCATATTTGCTTAATGCAAATCTAATAATAGTTGTGTCATTCACTAAAAACACACAAATTCTTAACCAACCCTAGGTTATGATATCACATCTAACAGGGAATCTATTTTTAGACTTCCTTCTCTACTGCTTACAGTCTGATTTAATTAATAAGTAATTCAAAACATTAATGAAATATTGGTACAAAAATATAAATCCTTTCAGAATTCATTTTCCAATCTAAAAACTTTCCCAAATTCACCCATTGACTTGCATTGTGTTAATTTAAATGCGATTCTTGTTAATTTTGGGGGACAAGTTATTCGGTTGCATGTTAGAACTCAGCACTTGGAAACATTAATATCTGGTTGAAAAAAAATGTTGGTTGTGATCTCCTTCTCTGTTTATAAGTCTGGCATAGTTATATGGGGCAAAAACATAAGCCCATATTTTCCATTACCTTGCTGGGTGATATATTTTAAATCCATAAATATATTATGTAATGAATATGAATTAAAAGTATTTATATTAAACTTTAAATCTATTTTAATTTGGCACAGTTTATTACAGGGAACTACCAGCTCTCCATTTACTTGAATATGAGTTTTTGGGGCATTTCTCCAGCCTTATCAATGGTAATAATTCAAACTTTTACAAATGATTATGATAATGGTCATGGTTTGGGTCAGAGAAAGGAAACCTTCATGCCTTCATGCTATAGCATGTAGTGACAACTTCACACTTCTTACTTTGTGGCAATAGTTTGGTGAGAGACCTACCCTGTTTCAAAGGGACAAATACACAAAGTTCTGTACAAAAACTGACTTGATGAGATAGAAGTGGTAAGATTCCCGATCTTAACTAAGCTTTTAACAATTGAATTTAGGACTGGAATGTCTACTGTAGCAATTTATAAGAAGTCCTGCATTAGTGACAAGTCCATTTTTGACATTTAGCCTAAGCAATTTGTTGATACTGATGCTATCTACAATGAAACTCAGGCACTTGTGGGGAAAAATTCTTGACAAAAAGTGTTGTGTGGTGGAGCCGAGGGAGATAGCAATTATCTGAAACCATACATACTGTAAAATTGCATTTGTATTAAAAAAAGATGGCAGATTAACAAAGGCTGCATTTAGTCTATCAAAGTGAAGATTTTTTCCAGGGTGAGAAATTCCATTGATATTAAAAGTACAGTGTATTTCTTATTCTCTCTGTGGGAATTTCCCTGGACTAGTGAATATTTTACCCATTTATTTTCATTAAAAAAAAAAGAAAAATAGAACATTTTTATTTTGGTCAAAGAAATTGTAATGAGAAAAATGAAGCACCTGAAAATGCAACTGAAAAAGTGAGAATCCTCTTGCCAAGCAAGCTGTGCTAAGAAATTCTCACAGTGATTTTTTTCCATCTGTAAGAAGTCGATAAAGCAACTTTTTTACTAAATCTCCTCTTTGATATGTGTGGTTTTAAATAGTGATGAGCTATTTTTCTTCACCACACATGGATTCACTGCAAAATTCCACATTTTGCCAATGGTGAATTTTTTTTTGCAAAAATTTGAAGAGTAAGGAAAAAGTTGCAAAAGTAAAAAGGTCACGGTCACATCAAATAGGTTGTGGCTGCGTTAAAAAAGTTGCAGTTTCACCAAATAAAGTACAAGTTATATGTGTAGTAGTAGCTGTATGTTGTGAATTTTTCAGCAGTTTTATGAATTTTTCGGCAAAGAGTAATGGGACAGATTCTCTCATCACTAAATGAATGTACCCCAAATCTTATGATGCATTCACACTGTATACATGTAGATAAACTGCACTGTGTTCACAACACAGAGTTTAGCTCAACTAGTACTGTGCTAGTCTAAATTTCCATTAATATTACTGGTATGGTTTTACATTTTGCTCACTACTTAGATGTGATTTTGTTTACTCATATTCTATTTCTTGAAACTAGATATCTTGTGTAAAGACAGGTTTGAAATGTAATTTCCTGACCTTGTTAATGCAAGTTATACACATGAACTTTGTTATTATTTAACTAAACTAACAGCTGCCTAGCTGCAAAGTATCTCTTTTCCATTATTATGACTAGTTCTTTAACTTGTACTGTTTTAAATTGCCCACAATTACCATATTTCAACCTTATTTTTAGGTTTAAATTGCAGTGTGAGAGTATACTCTTCTCTTAGCTAATTAGTGCTATCAAGGAACAGTGGGTTACCTCATTAGTTCCATGTGCATTTAATTAAAGAAAAGAAAATCAGAGTTAACCTCATAGTTAATATTTTCACAGAGTGTTACAATGCCAACACCTTCAATTGGAGTCACACCCCTGTGTATCTAATTATGCACTGGTGCCAAATAAGGTTAGAAAGGGTACCACCATGCTGTTAACAAAACAGTTGAAATGAAAATGTGTTTTCTAGTAGCTTACAATGCAATTTGACTTAAACAATCTGTTTGATCTCTATTTCAGTTAAGGTTAATATAAGTAACCTGGTCCTTAACTATGTGGGAAAGTCTCTTATACTACGTCAGTGTAGCTGATGTATTTAGCGTTGTTTAGCGATAAAGTATATTTATAAATCATAATTTATGATCTTTATATTATAGAGCCTGACCATGTCAATTATTTCTGTTGTTACCAAAGAGCATATCTCGACATGCAATTCCATAATATGTTAAAACGGCATTCTAATAATATATTGCAAGTTATGATATAAATAAACTGGAGAGCAAAATTGTATATTTTTATATACAGGTATGGGATCCCTTATCCAGAAACTCATTATCCAGAAAGCTCCAAATTACGGAAAGCCCGTCTCCCATAGACTTAATTTTAATAAAAAAAATTCAGAATTTTAAAACTGTTTTCCTTTTCTGTGTAGTAATAAAACAGTACCTTGTAAATGATCCTAACTTAGATATAAATAACCGTTATTGGATGCAAAACAATCTTATTAGGTTTAATTAATGTTTCATGATTTTTTAGTAGACTTAAGGTATGGAGATCTAAATTACGGAAAAACCCCTTATCCGGAATACCCTTGGTCCCGAGCATTCTGCATAACAGATCCTATACCTGTATTCTGTTACTTTTGGTTGTGATCTTGAAACAACATAACATTTTCTTAATGTATTAGTATTTATACAATTTACATTTCCAGTACCAAGAGGCCCATTTATCACCATTCTCATTTTTGTGGTTTTAGATGTTTTAGAAACCACAAATAAACTCCTTTTCTCTAAAACCATGAATGCCAAGTGATTTATTAAAACAGCCTTTTAAAAAAAAGTGTGAATTTTTTGTTTTGTCGCACAAATAAAAACTGCTAAAAACTCGAAAATCTCTAAAACTACAAAGCAAATGAAGATTAATCAGTTGAAAAAGGACAGCTGTCATGACCCCGATCGACTTTTGTATTTTTACTTTTCCGATTTGTTGCAGTTTTGACACAAAATTAATGGTGAAACAGTCATGTTTTCTCCACAGAAAAATCTAATTTTTGCCCCCAAAAATTTGGATTGTGAAAAAAAACAAGTTTTGGTAAATGGGCCCCCCAAATCTACTGTTGACATTTTTTGTAAAAATATACTTTAGTGCAAATATTCTAATATTCTATATTTTAGAGATGTTGCCATTAATGACCATTAGTGGGGATAGAGTTTTGAATACTTGACATATATTTTGAAATATTTCATTATTAAATTGAAAGGCTTGTTAAGTTGCAGACTCAGATTCATAAACATGTACTTAGTATGTTACAAATTCTCAGCCATGCTTAGTCAGCAATATCATACCCAGGATTTCTTAGTAACAGAATCAATTTTGCTTAGAGAGCTTTTGCTTCTTCAGAGACATGTCATTATGGGATAGTCTTTGATCTCATATTTAATCAATAGACTTGATAACCTAAATAAATGCATTTGCAAGTAAAAAATAACCCATGTAACGATTTGAAACAGAATCCTAATATATTAAATTTCGATGCTGGACATTTATAAGGAGAAGAATAGCAAAATAAAAAAAGATTTAACATTTCCTATAAAAAGTAGAACAGCAATAATGTATTGGTTATGTGGGGTGTGAAGGCAACAACATGGAATAATTACATAATAATTAATATCATCTACATTACAAATCTTAAGAAAATATTTGGAAAGGTATGACATCATGATTAGGAAAATGTCCTTCTCATTGGCACTTAAGTGTTTCTTTTTTTATAAACACTTGCTAACACAGTAGCTAATAGGCATAAATGAATGATGAAATTCAGCAAACTTTTTTGTGAAACTGCAACGAAAATTGCAGTGACAAAACAATTTGCAGAGAAAATCTGACTTGGAATTTGGAATGAGGAAAATGTTGTGCCCGTAAAAAAAGACACGCAAGGGAAAATTGGCACACTCACATAAAGATGTTTATGCATGTAAAAAAAGTTGCGCAGTACCCGTAACAAATGTATTTTGCTCATTTTTTTGCCATCGCGCAAACTTTTCAGTAGTTTTGCAAATTTTTCAGTGAGATTTGCTCATCACTAGTGGCTAATTATAGCTAGGGATGCACCGAATCCAGGATTCGGTTTGGTATTTGGCCAGGGTTCAGCCTTTTTTGGCAGGGTTTGGTTTCTGCCGAATCCTTGGTCCTGGGCAAACCAAAGCCAAATCCTAATTAGTATAAATTTGCATGTGCTAATTAGCATTCTGAAGGGTTAAATGATAGGGGAAACATTTTTTAAACCCTTACCGATCCTAATTATACCAAACAGACATAAAGGATCATTTCTTAACAAACTTTACCAGTTGTCAAAGAGTGGATCATAATAACACTACTAGTGATGAGCAACATTTTTAATGATCTGTTGAACTTTCTACTACAAAAAAAACCAGTCTATCTTTATAATGAAAAATACATATTCCAAAATCATAGTGAATGCTTTTACCCATATACAGTACTAATTTTAGTTTAATTGTGTTCCCTTTTTGTAACATTAACACTATAAAGAACAATCATACGCCAATTGGTGCAGTTCATAGCTTAGAACCCCAACTCTCTGAAGTTGCAGTGCTGAGTTTGATCCAACCTGAGCACTACTGCAGGAAATGTGTATGCACATCTCATTGGGAATTACAGATACTCAAGTTTCCTCAGACATTCCAAGAACATACAGACATGTTAACTGGCTCCTGATAAAACTGACCCTCAGTGGAGAAGGTTATTGGGACCTTAGACTGTAAGCCCCACTGGAGCAAGGACTGATGTAAATGATAAACATTATTTGTACAGCTCTGTGTAAATATGTTAGTTCTATATAATGATAAAATAATAAAGCTACCTTTATACTTGCAGTCCACTACCATTTTAAAAATGTAACTTTTCCTATATCATATAAATCTCAATGAAACAAAAGTATAAAAAGTATTGTCTTGGTTTTAAAATGAATATAATGCCAAATGTAAAGTGTCTGGATGTTAAATAATGGATTTTAAACTGTGAAATATGTTCTTTAATAAATTATACAATGGCCCTCTCTGTATGTCAGACAATGTTATTTACATACCAGCTAGAATACTCTGCAGTGTCAGTTTAGAAGCTAAGAATTACAGCAGTCTTGAGCAGAATCAAATAAATAAACTGTGATCACGGCAGTGGCTCAGAGTAATCTGGACATTCACATTTAATTTAAAAATTCAACCTTTAAAAAATAAGGTTATACAAATAAGACAAGTAATGAGATTGGAAACAGATGTGAGATTTTTTTTTCTTTTTGTTTTGAAGAACCATTTGTAAAAGGTCAGAGCTATTCTAAATTGTCGGCAAGATATTTTTGTCAGAGTTTACATTATATTTTATGTGGGTTGTGTTACTTTGTCATTTTTTGAAATAGATAAATTAATCTAAAGTCTATTGTCACTTCATTTGGAATATAGACAAGTTAATTTATTTGGCACCATAAGATCGTACATGAAGATGCCCCAGGAGCATGTAGGGTTTGTTAAAGAAAGCTCTACTAAACAATTTCCCATAATATGGTTCTGACTTTCCTGACTTCTTGCCTATGTTTTGTCTTTACATACTCTGAGTAATAGGTGCAAATTTGAAACAGTTGCTCAGCTCTGTAGTCCTTTTGCTGCTTTGCTCCTACAAATAACCCCTTTACCTGTTGATTGGTTGTGTTCTGTGAAGGAATATATAAAAGGGCATTAGAAAAACTTTACTGCAAAACACAACTTATATGGTGCAGCAATGTTGTGCACTACTTTTTTCTAGTTGCATTAGTACAAAAAAAGAGTTCATAACTATGAGTGGTATATTTTTATATTTTTCTACAATACTTTCAGGCTAGTTCTCTCCTAACGCCTTTCACAACTGTGTGACTCAGTGTAAAAAGCCTTTTGACTTTACAGTGTTTTGTTAGTCATGCATCAGAACAGTACGGACCTGAACCTTCTCAGACCCTTGTAACAGAGCATATGCAAAATATTTGATCTTGCTTAAGTAATATTTATATTTTACCATATTTGCTACAACATAAGTTCAAACATACAGTATTTGTCTCTTTGCATAGATGTGGCTTATACTTCTGGTTGTACACCAGTTCTATGAACAACTATAAAACTGAACTCATGCTTAGTACATTTGGATCTATAGTATCTGCTTTGCAAAATAATTTATACAACCAGAAGCACACACCAGTTCTATGTAGGGAATTTAAACCTGTTTGTAGGCATGGATAAATGTCCAGATTTCTGGACTGTACTGTATGCGATGTGGCATGTGGTATTTTTATTGAGATGGGGGAATTAATTAGGTTTATGCAATATTTGGTGCTATAAGCAAAGTAAATGGAAAGTACAGACACTGTTATTTAGATTTACACTTGCTTTGCTCTCCTTTTGTCTTTCAGAACTGTACTATAGCAGAGTATTCTGCAGGATTTATATCCATTTGCTCTTTAATGGAATATTATTTAACCACTGTCAATAACTTTATGAGGTTGAATATCACAAACTCCTACAAGATATTTAATAGTATGCTATAGGCAAAGGTTCCATATTTTCAGGTATTCAGTATTTACTAACCCCATTTTTCTGAAAGCCCTACTTATGCTGTCCACCACAATAGGTAAAAATAAATCCATAAATAATAAGTCTGGCTCATTATGAAAAATTATTAGTGGTAATAATTGTTAATGGTCTTTATGGATTCAATGGAACTATTTAAAGTCATTGATCAGTTCTTAAATATTGCACCTGAGCATGTGGTTTACAATTTACTTGAGTTGTGGCAGTATAAGTAAAAAAATGGCATTGGTACTGTATTGTGCTGGGTAGACTGGGAATGGCACATCCAACAATATTTTACATTGTATGGCATACCAGCCATCCATATGCTTTGTGTGTGCTTAAGTTTTTAAAGTGTTCATGTTTTAATGACCAGTAAATATTCCAGGGACACTTGGCATAATAGTGAGAAGAAACGATAATAAATAATAAAAACTATTTCCTTTTTTATTATTCATTAAAAAAAAAAAAAAAAAAAACATCTATCCAGTATATGTAAATGGCACAGTGTGTCATTTACTGTATATAAGGCAATTTGTCTGTAAATATTACTTTTCTGAATCAACAGTTAATACATAAAGTATTAAAAGAATAGTGAAACAGTTTTACATTGTGCCTTTTCCCTGCCTGTAAATCAGCTAGTTATTATAAATTATAATGTTTATACATTTGGCTAGAGTTTATACTTTTAAAGTTTTTATACTCAGACCAAAGTTTAGTTTGCATAGATTCATATAACGCAAGTGTTCTGGCAATAACAATGCACGCGAGTTAACTAAAAATGTAATTATTTATATGCATTCTTGGGCATGGATTTTCAAGATTTTTATAGAGCCAAACAGGAAAGAAAACGCCCTAAGAAACCTGCATTAGACCTTTCAAATGATTTTTTTTAAGAAGTTGATGTTTCTATAAAGAATTTCTTTCTGTTTTTCTCAATAAATGTACTGCCAAAAATCTAAAGAACTATATATTATTTTCTCCAGATTGGATTTAGTGATGCTAGTGAAAAAGTGAACTACAGATGTACTAGACTTTAATGCTGCATCTAGCCTATATTCCTCACCATTCATTTTAATGGGAAAATGGGTGTGACTGCATGTGCCAAGTGCAACAATTAGACCTGCTTCTTCATTATAAACTTCATTAAACAATATGCACAAGTGACTTAATAAACAAATTCATCCAAGATGATGAATGAATCCAAGAAATCAATCCAAGAAATTAATTTCTTGTTTCTCTGGGCACTTTTGCAGTTTACCTTTATATTCTATTTTAGTGTTTTCTGAGATATTTTCGGAAAGTGTATAGAAAGTGCATTCCGGAAGTTGAAATTTAACAACACCTGGAAACACAAGGTTTAGAACAGCATTATAAAATAATGCAACTAATATAAAGCAATAACAGTATCAGAAAAAAAGGAAATATTATCACAATAGTGACAAATAAACCCATTCCTGTTACGCTAAATCACTACATACAACCAGGGATATCAGGGATTATTAAATTCCTCATCAGTCCATGTAGAAACTTCTTAAGGCTAAAGACCTAATTGAGTTGTTGATGTAGTCTATGGCAGACAAGTCTATATGGGCTACATCAGAATCTGAAGGTTGGCGAGAGGCCTTAAAAAGTAAGATCTGTCAAACATATAAAGCTGTTTCAGAAATGTTTGTATATGTAGTAGGCTTTAAAACAACAGGTGTTAGCTTGAAAAAAAATTGTATTAAAAATTAGCTTTCATAGTTGGAGATATCAGTGATCA
This sequence comes from Xenopus tropicalis, assembly GCF_000004195.4. Taxonomy (NCBI): domain Eukaryota; kingdom Metazoa; phylum Chordata; class Amphibia; order Anura; family Pipidae; genus Xenopus; species Xenopus tropicalis. The sequence continues at coordinate 67,289,959 of NC_030679.2, forward strand.
GGGGTCATTGAAGACTACTGAGCTAGGGTGGGTAAACTAGGGGAGTAAGTTTTGGTGTGGTGTGTTGCATGCACCCTCCTACATTAAAATTTAGAACTGGGGGTAGAAAGTCTGAGGGGACCTTAGCAGTTCTGATGCCTATGCCACTGATTACATAGTTTTCTCTCTGTACAGGCTGTGAAAATACCTAGGGAATTGCTCCTGTAATATAAAACAGTACTTAAGGCTTTGCTTTGCCTTAGCTTTGCTGTTAGTAGTAACAACATACAGCAAGGAATGATTGGACCACTTATGGCTTCTAATACTATGGAAGTACTAAAAGACCTGCTGCAAAAAGTTCAACCTGCAATCTAAGCAGTAAAAGATTGCTAGTAGCTGGGTAGCAAAAAGCAAATAGAAATTAATAAATCAAAATATAGCAATACTTTAATTTAACAGGAACATAATTATCTTACAGGTCCCACTATTTTACTGTTAGTTTGATTTAGCCATTTTTGAAGACACAACTTGCCAATTATACATACAGGCCTAATGTCATTATACATACAGTTAAAGACACTAGTAATTAGCAGCCTCTAATTTATATTTATTACTAAAAACCTTAGGTAATTTTAAATGAGCTAATTTGTGTTTGGTGTAAATTGTTCCTGCCTAACTTGTTGTAGTTTAAAAGAATTTGAATGGCAACAAAATGTGTGTATATTTCTTTTGAACAATTGATAGTCAGTGTGTAATATAAACCCTTCTGGTAAGTTTCTATGTAAGTACAGTACATTTGAACTACTAGAAATACTGGCCGCATCAGTCAAGAGAAAGAAACAGCATAACTGACAATAACCTTGTATGTGTAAAAAGAGACCAAAAATTAATAAATAGTTTAAAAATTACATTGGTTAAAAAAGCCTCTCCTGGTAATTATAAGAGCTGAAATTTCAATTTTGCTTTTGGGCTCTTTGCACTGCAATGCAACCCCCTTGACTCAAAAACTCTGAAGCAGGCAGGGAGAGCAAGGTTGGGGAGTGCTGGAAAGTCTGCCTCAGGGTAACCAGGGGCACATAATCGTCCCTGCCTGCCTTTCAGTGTAGAAAACCCCAGTTCCATAAATTCCTAGCCTAGGAGTAACATTTGACTCTGCCCTCTCATTCATTACCCACATTCAAGTGCTCACTAAATCATGTGCTTTGATCTAAGGAACATCCATTCAGCCCTTCATCACAAAAAATTCTACCAAAATTCTTATTCATGCCCTTGTCATATCTTGCTGAGATTACTGTTACTCACTGCTCCGTGAAGTCCCTGTGTCTAAACTGACCTCTCTCCAATTCGTCATAAACACTGCAGTCAGACTCATAAGCCTCTCCTCCCACTCCATAATTGCTGCCCCTCTCTGCCAGTCCCTGCACTGGTTACCTATCATTACAGGATTCAATTCAAGATTCTTGTACTTGCTTACCACCACATAACCACTAGTTTTGGGGTAAGGTAGCGATTAGTAAATCTGTCCTGTTTAGTTTTACCGAAAATTTTGCAAAACTGCAGAAAAATTGCATTGAAAGAGAAATGCATTGAAGTTACAACTTCCGCGTGCCTTTTTTTTTTTTACATGAGCAACTATTTTTTTGTTACGTGCAAATTTTTTTCAAACTCCAAATACATTAAAGTTAACGTTTTCTCTGCAAATTTTTTGTCCCAGTGAATGTTTGCAGCAATTTTGGCGAAAAAAAATTACAGTTGCAAAATGCAGAATTTCACCCCAAATCCATGCCTGCAAACAAATGTGCTCATCACGTGTGTAAGGATGTTTTTGTCACCAGACACAAAGGTGCACAATGCTCCAAAGCCTGGAACTCAGCACCCTTGAGTCAGGTCTTTGCATTCAAGAATGAAATGCAAAGTGCTATGTTTCACCCATGAATACAGTGTTGTCTGCCTTTGTGAATGCTAACTTCCTAGTAATAACCCACCCTTAACTTTTACATCATTTAGATGTGCAAGTTAGGAAACATTATTGGAAGCAAGGTGCAGTACAGCCCTTGTACTAACTGCCTTTCTATGGATGGCAGGCATTAAGCACAGGGCTGAGAGCACTGTGTTCCGCACCCTTGTACTGGATCTTTAATATGGAACTAGCAATGCCTCAGACACAAGTTCTATGTAAAGGAAAACTTTTGATACCTTTAATGCTCTTGCACTTGCATCCAAAGCTGTAGTAAATGACACCCACAGTCTAATAAATGTATATTTAGTATTTTATACATAAATCTTACTTTATTATTAGATAAACATTAATGCAGTTCAGCTGTATTACTTATACAGAACATATCAGTTCCTTAGGCACCATGTAAATAGGACTAGAACACGGTGTTAGTTAAAAACCAATGTTGAGCTTTGGCAGCATGCTGTTTACTCATGAGGTAAGCCAGCATGACTCAAACATGTACGAGCAAACTGCATCAAGAGCTGCAAACGCTCTGAAATCAAACAATAGCACCAGTAATATGCCTTGCCATCTGTCAGTATATTAAATACATATTTTGTTTCATTAGTATAAAAAAGTAAGCAAACAGATCTAAATTCACTGCAGTTTAATTAAAGAGCAAGTTATCTTCTATGACAAAGAACACCATGTTTTTGAATGCTAAATACTTTAAACCCTGCATACCAATAATTATACAAGACAGATGTTTTTTCTGGATGCTTTTTACTTTTTAGACACAACAGGCTCACGTATTTTTCTTTATATGGTAGTTTTCAAGGCTTACACCTAACCCCAACCATTGAAAAATACATTTGAAAGAGAAGATTTAACCTCCACAACTTACTTTTCTAAGGCTGATTCCATGCAGTTCCCTTTAGATAGTGCAGTTCTAAAGAAATATGTGTGCTAGAGATAAAGTGATATCTTTAAGTCTGAACCCTGGCATATTGAGCCTGAACCCTTGTAAGTCAGAAGAGCCACCTGGAGAGCATTGGGACTGGCAGAGCGCTTGAGCAAATCTTTGAGAAAAGAAACTTCTTATCTATGCCAAGGAAATGGAATGGATATTGGAAGTGGATTATGCTGGTCTGTTAGTGAAGGTATTATATAAATTTGAACCTGCTGTGAATTGTCATTTAAAAAAGGTGACAACCCATACAATACTTTATACAGAGAATGAATGCTGGGTTCCCTAATCTATGCAAGGGGATAGGGTGCAAGGTGCTTGGGGCTGTGACCAAAGAAATATACAGTATATTGATATTCCCAAAAGGGAGAGACTTCATTCTGACTACATCCTCGAGAAATCTGTTAGATACTAGAGCCAAATGCCTCTTTAAAAGAATGAATTGCCGGGTGTATTGTGATCAGACAGTGCATGTCCGGATGAAACCTGACATTCAGACATATGTACAGTACATATATTAAGCTAGTTAGGTAAAGGTGGCAAGGAATTTTATCTTCAAACTTAATAGATCAAGACTTTTTTTTTTTTTTTACAATTTTTTACAGTTTTCTAATGTCAAATTCTAACAAGTAGATTACATGAAGTTGTTCCTATGTTAGAGTATTTTTATTTCACTAATTACATTTAGGAAGTGGGGGAATACACTAGTGTTCTCACCAATGGTATTCGCATATGGTGTATTTGAGTCTACACTTTTTTGGTTTTGTTTTATTAAAATAAAATAGAAAGGTAACTGTGTCTTTTTGCAGGGATATAAATCCCCCTGTCAACATTATTATCACCTGAACCTATCTCATTGTGATAACATCACAACCTAACATCTGAAACCAATCCAAATCCTTTCTACATGTTTATAAAAAGGGAGTATATATTTTTGTTACAGAGGAATTTACACTATTGAAACTTAACTGAACAATCACTGTTTTCAGAGGCACTCAGTATGAAATACCATTATCATTTATTCAATGCATTTTTAAAAAAAAAAACTCCAAATAAGTGGCCTGTGTTCCAAAGTATTATAAAGTCATAGAGTGTTTCATCCCAAAGATTGTGCTCAGTGTAGCAAAAAATAGTCTTGCGTGACAGTACACATGTAAATGTCATTGCATATGTCATTTAGGATATATGGGCCTCGAATGCAAGATACACATAGCTTACAATTCAGGAAAACACCAAATATGCTTGTGGTAGCTGCCAGCAGCCTTTTTGTAGATAAAAAATGACATGAGCAGTGCATAACAGTGCTATTAAACATACCATTTTTCATGCTGTAATATCAATGGGACAAGTGTTCTGAATTGCAGGAACGGAGAATATTCATTATTGTGCCATACAGAAACCTGCTCTATAATCCACTGCCGAGTGGAATA
>NC_030679.2:67299273-67361773 GCF_000004195.4 Xenopus tropicalis
GTAGCATTTTACCAGAATTCTAATAAAGAGCAAGTAGTCACTAAGTAATGTCTGCTGCAACTTGCATATGATGAATTCATATGGACACAAATTAGTGGCTGATTAAATATGGATTCAAAGCAATTAGCCCACGTCTTCACGCATTGTGCACAAGTGCTTTGGGTGCAATTCGGGACACAGCCGCAATGATGCTAAAAAATGCATTTTAGGAAAAAATATAGTGATCTGCATCTATAAAGCACACTTTGTGCTTCACACTTTGTAACTGAGTCTTTTTGTGTCTCTAAAATATTTGCACCTTATAATAATTATAAAAGTTATACAAAGTGGTGAACTCTCCCTTGGTCACACCAACTCAAAGTTCCAGCTAATAAAAAACAGAAAATACATATGTAACATATTGCAGTTTGAGGGTGCTGTCACTCTGCTGTTGCTATCAAGGCAAAAGCAACAGCAGAATCACGAGATGGGTAAGCCAAAAAAAACAGGGCCATTCTTGAGCCAATAGCTGCAAGTGAGGGCTAATGTCCTGAAACAGGGACTGATGGGAACTCTGCTTTGGTACTAAAATTATTATTTGATTTGATTTTCTAGCTAGACAATGATTGTTTGGGTAACTTTAGTGTTGCAATTTAACACGTGTTATTTATTCAGCCCTTTTTGGTCATAGGGACATACTGTATATAGATTTCTATGTTTAATATTTAAAGGTGAAAAAATGGTGTAACATTCGGTGTAACAAATGTCATTTTTATAAAGTTCTATTGTAATGCTTGTGTATAAATACATACCATGCATCGTAATCATGGAAATAATTCATTACAAATAGCTAAGCTAGTTTTATAAACGTATGTACTTTTTAAATTACAAATTAACTCCTAAAATTGCTCCTTTATTTTACACCACTCTTGCCCTGAATGTATCCCATTAAAATAGGTGGGATATATGAAAAACTATTTTGGCATGAAATACATATAAGTTAAAAGCACCAGCATTCGTTTTTTTAATCTCAGTTTTCCAATTTTTGAAATTTATCGATCAAAAAAATTGATTAAAATCAGATTTGTAATACTTAATGGAACAATTAGATTTTTATTGCAATCCGGAAAGCTATCACCTACAAGATGAGATTATATATGCAATGGGGCAGTGTTGGGGACAGCTTTGCTGGGCAGCGACATTTCCTTTTTTGAATGACCTTCTTTTCAGCCCATAACTCAATCTGTGTCCATATGTATCACATATGGATTTTGATCCCTGTATTTGAAAGGGGATTTATTTAAATATATAAATTATATACAGATCACCTTTACCTTAACTTTTTTTAAACAATGTCCTACTTTTCATATTTATTTTTTTTATAGATGGTTTCGATAGTCTGCCGGTTTTCTTGATGTCCTTTCATATTCCCGAACCAATTTTAGAGTATTTCACTACTCATCCGAGTAGCTTCTTCAGTTCAATGGACTATGGAAAACCATCTACCCTTTAATTTTGGTTGAACTGATGAAGCTGCTCGGGTGAGTAGTGAAATGTCTTCAATGATTACTCGGCAAGTCCAGTTGCTCTAGATTTTCTACTAGATCTACTAGATTATTTTTTTATAGTTTTTAAATTACTTGCCTTAACTTTCTGTCCCAGTTGGGCCACTGCCCCCCCCCCCCCCCAACAGCCAAAAAAAAAAAACTATATCTTTTTGGGGAAGGAAATTTTTTAAAGTATTTTCTCTTTTCATGTTGCTTCTCTTGATTCACTGTAAAATTGTTTTATGTTCCTTACATGGATTGGGAAACCTTTATGTTCTACAATATGGGCGCAGCATGGATGTCCTTTAAAATATAATATTCACAATTTATAAATAAAAAATAGTTGAACTCTTAACTGGTACCATAGGTAACACAATCTGGACAAAAAAAATAGATGAACCCAGCAGTTTTGGCTTTATTGTAATGCCTTTGTTACAGTATGTTAAACGCATTACAGGAAATATGCAGACAAAGTAAAACAATTTGGATTTTCCATTACCCCATAACGCACACAGGCCACACTATCAATTGTTTTCAACAGTTCCCGGCAAAACATTTTTCTTTCATCTTTTTATGGCAGGTACCTGTTTCAATGGCCATGATGACTCCCCAGGTGATCACCCCCCAGCAAATGCAACAGATACTTCAGCAACAAGTATTGTCTCCCCAGCAACTTCAAGCACTTCTCCAGCAGCAACAAGCCGTTATGTTACAGCAGGTAATGTTGGTTTCCTCCCTTCAACAGTTAATTCACTCTGAGTGCTCAAATGCTGGTATTGCATAAATTCTCTGTCATGTTTATCTCGTCTTCACCTTTTATAGCAGCGTATATCACACACAGAAAAATAATGTGCTGTCAGATTATTGTTTACATTGTCATCTGAAACAGAACACTACATTTCTAGACTTGTCAAAGCACAAGAAGTGTCAGAGAGTTGCTGAAGATTGTTGTTTCATGATATATAACACGTTACCACTTGTTTTAGTCATAATAAGGCAAAGACAGTCAGTGTGTTTTCAAGCTTTTTGCATTAAAGGGAAAAATAATAGATCTGTTTTTTACATATAAGGAGAGTATTCTCACAGAGATTTATGAGGAGCAAATTTATATGCCGCGCAAAGTCAAGTGGCTGAACTGAAAGTCAGTAAAATGTGGTTTTTGAATAATGAGATTATATAGAAAGTGGCACTGGATAGACACAAAATATTATTATGTGTGCCTTCGGTATCATTGTTGACATTAATATATCTAAACCTCAAAATTACATTTCTCAGTGAATCAGCAGGATGTGTCCTTCTGCTGAATAGATAATTTATCACCTGTGTATTCCCATCACCTGCTCAATTTTCTGTGAGGGTTATATTTCATTTAATTTTATTTAGTATATAAAATATATAAACATTTGAAAATTCAAGGACATACATACAGTATACTATCATAAGTTTAAATAATCTTTATTATGAGTCCCTTGGTCATGTGCCTATTTTAGTATACTAACGTTTGCCTTTTACTATACCATAGATTGCTTCTGCCTTTTATATTTAACGGGCATTTATATATTTTTATGCCATTCAGAGAAACAAACTAATAGGTTACTGTTATGTTCTTGAAAAAATACAGTCAAAGACAAATAGTGGTAAAATAAAAAGTTAAGTTCTCTTGTTTACCAGTGGAATAAGTGCATGTGCCCAGCATTAAGGGATGCAAAATTGAACCCCTATTGGCCCATATATTGAGCACATGTATGTAAGTGAATCCTTTTTCAGTTTTAATGCTTGTTGTAAAGCTATCAGCCATTACTTGCTTTGCTAAAGGGAGCATATCCCTAACTGAAGAGGGAAGGGGCTTACAAGCAGAGGGACCCCCAGAATAGTACTTGTGTACTGACCTGAGAGCTTTCAGTTGTAATCATAGGGTGCTCTCTGCATCTTCCCAATAATTGGACATTGTTGCAAGGAGACTGTAGCCCGATGGATTCACAAGCTAATTTCTCATATGAAAATTGTTCATGTAATGAACAGATGCTAGTCAGTATTTAAGTAAACCAGGTAACATCTTCATATTTATAAAACAATACTTAAAAGAACATTGGGACATTGTGACACAGAACAAGGGTAGAAAAGTCTAGTGTTTAATTAGGTGAATATAATAAAGGTCATTATCTGAAAATTCTCATTCACAATGCAAAAAAATTTTTTGTGTGAAATCAGTTTTGCATATATTGCAATAGTATTTAGCGACCCATCACTCAGTGGAAAAAAATAGAAAATCTTATGCTTTGCCCTGTGGTACAATGTGTCTAATTAAGCTTCCTACTAAAAAATGTGTTCCAAAAATATATAACCCCAAGCAGATCCTAAAAAAATTACTTTCTGCAAATGAAATAAATACACTAGTAACTGGTTGCACATTTTTTCATACATACAACTTTTATTATGTTCCACTGACAAATTTCTATGAGTAAATATTGCTAAGTGTGAAACACATAAGGCTTTTCTAACTCTGGTTTGCCTCCCATAAATGTTGTTCTTTTAAATGCTGTCTTACAAGGATGAAGATTGCGCCTGTTATATATGTATCATATATATATGTAATGACCCATTCCTCTGCATTATGTTAGCTTTCACTAATATGTAGACAAGGAAGAGAATATACTAAAGTGTACAATGTGCTGTGTAGTATCATACTATTGTGAAACAGACTATGTTTTAGTTTGGCCATTACATACAGTGAGTAACTATAGAGGAAGCAGAACCTACAACCACTGGGGAGACAGGGGGGCCCAGACCATGGGGTCTGCTTCCTCTATGGTATAGAAAGCCCCCGTCCCCAGCAGCTTTCCTACCTGAGTATGGGAGCTGGGCATGAAAGTAGACAGGAGGGCAGGAGGTGGGGTAGTGAGTCTGGATATGTTTGGCTGTGTGCGCCTTTCCCCACCAATGATATTTTTGTGGGGGTTGGCCACTACCACATAGTTACGCCGCTGATATGGTTTGCCCTTTAAAAACTGATTTTTTTTTTTGCAGAATTTAGTTATAATAGTTTGCCCTATTGTATATAACATGTAATTACATATAGAGAAAAAAATTCTAATAAAATTGAAAATGAAAATGGGTATTAACCCATTAACCAACTGTTGAATTAGCTTATAAGCATTTAATAGCATAACTATGTAGTGCCAGCCCCACCCTGAAAGAAATCTTTAGAGGGGCCCAAAGGACAAAGCTATACCTACCTGGACCCATTACCCCACCACCCACCCTCCTGCCCACTCAAGCCCCAAGCTCCCTGTCTGATTGGGTAGCCTTAAAGCCTTATCTGAGCAAATTGTTTGGATTGTGTTACATTTGGCTTCTTGTCACAAGCATGAGAGCTTGAGGGCATGCACCATGCACCCATACCCAAGGCCACTTTTAGGGGCTGGCGTCACTGATATTTGTCCTAGACACTAAAATGTGAAAGTAAGCTCATGGCCTAAGTATAATCTGATATTATTGTACAGTTAAGTATTTGGCTCTGGCCTATGATTTCTTTGTTGGCCATGACGATAACTTAGAAAACTGTATGGGTCATATGTAAAGGCCATTTTTTTGCACTTGGCACACTGGTCAAATGGCCAAAATCTGTTTTGAAGAGCAGAGACCTGCAGCTTTTTTTTTAGAGAGTATCATTTAGGTAGTATCAGGGGAAGGGCCCTGTCCTTCCCACATTCTCTATGGTAGGCATAAGGACAGGGCTCAGCTGCATCTCCCTGCACTCAAATCTTATTGTTCCTGTAGCCCTGCAAACACCTTATTGCTCAAATTTTCATCACACATCATATGGTTTATTTTCCACCCTCCAGTCTAGAAAGTGTAGGATTTGTAATACATGAAACTTTTACCTTTATTTATTAAAGTCAAAATGGTTTATTCAGCAACAACTACAAGAGTTTTACAAGAAACAGCAAGAACAGTTACATCTTCAGCTTTTGCAGCAGCAGCAACAGCAGCAGCAGCAGCAACAGCAACAGCAGCAACAGCAACAGCAGCAACAACAGCAGCAACAGCAGCAGCAGCAGCAGCAGCAGCAACAACAGCAACAACCACAGCCACATCCAGGAAAGCAAGCAAAAGAGGTGTGTTGCATTTATTGTTATAGTTTAAAAAATATTCATATCGGCATGTAAAAAATATATGTAAATAAAGTATTCATGTTTAAAGATAAAAAATCTACTTTAACGATATGTCCATGAATCTCAAGACCTCATTATTCACATGTTAAAGTTTAAACCAGCAATTGTCTAACTGATTATATATTTTAAAATATAACCTTGTTTTACTGCCAAGACCTTTTGATCTCATATTTCTTTAGCATTATTCATGTCCATACTTTGTTAAAACTGCATTGCCTGCATTCATTTGCGACTTTCAGTAGTGCAAACTATAGGTAGAATTTGATAAATGCGTTGTGAATATGATACTGCATGTTACCTAGCTTTAATTTGTAAAGAATGCTGAAAAGTTATGATACAGTTCAAGAAACATGCAAAGTTGGCTTATTGTTATATAAAAAAATAAATTTCAAAGTCACAGGCCCCTGATTAATGAACTGCTACTGGAGATTTGGACTGGCGAATAGAAAGTTCCAGTTTGATGTGCTCATAAATCAAGCTGACAAGCTAGCTTCTTAGGCCTACCCAGCACTTGTCTGCAGACTGCATCTAATATAAACATAATGCAAATCTAACACGTTGAAGTAGTTAAATTGATCAGCAGGTATTGTAGACGTTGTCTTAAAGTTGCCCATTATGCAAACCTACAGGAAACAGTTCTGACCTCCTGAGGCTTTGTTTCTGTTTGGATTTGTGAATAGAATTTCAGACAGGCATCAACTACAGCATAGAAATTGCTCCGTTATTTCTCCTGAGGCTTTGGGCAATCCACATGACTTGCTCCATTATGCAGTCTGTTTTCCAGTGAGTGCATCAGAAGTTTCTCTTTTCCCCAAACAAAAAAAGAAAGGTCTTCTACAGCAGCTTGTCTTTTTCTGAAGTGTGACTGCCATCTTATATTCTCCTGAGTCTCAAGAACTCTGGTTTGTCTTGTAATGCCTCACAAAATTGGAAGTTATACTTTTCTAATAATAGGCAACTTCTCTTGTTGGAATGTGATACTAGTGTAATATATTCCAAAGAAGAGAAAATAAAACACTAACAGGCTATTGGCATAAAGGCTGCATCCCAATTTCCTAATAGGTCGCTTGAGACTACATTCATGGGCAGCTGGGGATCAAACCTGCAAGCGATGAAAGGCACATCTGGGTTTGAGACTTTTACAATGGAGTGCCACATTTAGCAGGCACAAATTGATTTTTTTCTATCACACACGGCAAGGTTTTCAATTTACTTGTATCTTTAACTAGAAAACCAACTTTTAAAGTACAGTTTGTGCATCTCTGTGCTGATGAATCAGATACATTTAATGATCGTGGTGTTGGGGTAAATATTTTATTTCTGGGTTAATAGAACAAATTAATGCAATTAATAAACCAGTCCCTGAAAACAGTTTTTTTTAAGGGAAATGCATATGCTGTGGGTAGTTTTAGAGCTTGTTTAGAGATGTGAACATGGATTGCTGTACATGTTTTTTCAGGTGAGCCCAAAGCCTGACAAATTTGCACAACAATGTATTTCTCTTATAGTCTGATCTGTATGTAGAGGATGCAGAGCAAGCTAAAATGTTGCCCTCTAGTAGCAAGTTCACTTATATCTGCTTCTTTCAGGAACAGTTTGCCCTCATACAACATTATGCAGCTTGTTATAAAAGAACAAATGGTTACAAAAAAATGAGTAGGATTTAACTCACTGTAAGATAGTGAGAATTGCATGTGAAATTGTTCTCTATAAATATGTGAATGTAAAGAAAAAAGTGTTGATGTTTTTAATTTAACCATTTTAATGTCCTTTTTTTTTTTTTAGCAGCAACAGTTAGCAGCACAACAGCTTGTCTTCCAGCAGCAGCTCCTTCAGATGCAACAATTGCAGCAGCAACAACATCTGCTCAACCTTCAACGGCAGGGACTTATATCCATCCCGCCTAGCCAATCTGCTCTTCCAGTCCAGTCTCTACCACAAGGTAGAATTATCAGTTCTAAATTTTTATTTCTTAACTCAACGCAGTTAGAAAGAATGTCTAAGAATTATAGGAAAGGAGAATTGTTGTAACAACAAAGGACAGGTGATTATCCCTTTGGTCAGGAATATGCAACACTAACCCATATGCTGTTATATCAGAGCCAAGCAGGTGAAGGTTACTGGGAATAAGAGGCTTTCATATTTTCAGATGGAGACATAGAGGCTTCATTTATCAGAAAAGGACAAGGTGCAAAGTACAAAAAAGAGCATAAGGCAAATTTTTTGCACCTTGTACCAATTTCAATTAGCACCTAGCAGTCTAGAATGGGATGGAAAGGGTTGTATTGTATATGATATGATGCTGCCTGCTTAAGTCCTGAATAAAGGCGGTAAGAAAGAATTCTAATTAGTGATAGGCGAAATGTTTCACCAGGCATGGATTCGCTGCGAATTTTGAATTAAAAAATTTGCCGCTGAAAAATTCGCCGCACGACACAAGAATAGCTGCAGGCGCCGAAAGAATAGCCACGCGACAAAAGAATAGGTGCGAGACAAAAGAATAGCCGCGGGCAACAATTTTTTTGCCGCACAACATTTTCGCCATTTCGCGAATTTTTCGCCGTTCCGCTTTTAAAAGATTTGCACATTTTTCGGCAAAGCGAAACGGTACAGATTCGCTTATCACTAATTCTAATATCTCTATTTAATAGATGGCACATTTGGGGGAATGTAATAAATGTTGGATAAAAAAACAATCGCAATGGGACATAATTTTAGCTTTGCAACAAATTTTACAGAAAAATACTGTTTATGAACCCTTTGCATGTCTTGTGACAGTAGGTTTGAGATTGAAAACTTTTTAGTTTGCGCAAGTGTGCATTGTATGTGATAAGACTTCTTTTTTTTTATTTTTACGTTAAGATTAATGCCATCTTCAAGCAGGTATTAAATATTCACATTGTAATAAATGTTTAGTGAACAGTATTACATTGTGAGCAGCACTAAACATTTGCAAAAATGCCGTTATACACAACAGTTGTGATATTTATAACAATCCCCCTATTATTTCCTATAAGGTATATGTTGCAATTGCATTGTTCCAATGGACTACACTAAGCACTATTTACAATGATATATTTTACAGATGGCCTCTGTGTATTGCAACATTTTGATACACAACAGCTATGAATATCCTGTCAATTATATCCTTATAAACAGTGCTTAATGATCAGTTCATCAGTTATAATTGATGCTTAATTATGTCATTTGTGTCACATGCCTCACTGAAACTCATGTATTATAAAGTAAAGTGTACCTGATGTTGTAAAATATAAGGATATCAGAAGTCACCTTGAAGTTCCTGGGCCTCATGTTTTATATGTTTATGCAAATCCTTCTTGATTTCTAATATTCTTATAATTTACAATAAGGGGTACATTATTCCCGCCCTATATAATACACAAGATCCAAGAATATCCTGTAAATAACTTAAAAAATGGTACTTAGTTATGTCATCAGTTATAATTGGTGCTTAGTGATGTAATTTGTCTCACAAGACAAAAACGTGTGTATTATAAAGAATCATGTACCCCATGTTGTAAAATATGAGAATATTAGAAGTCAAGTCGGAGTTCCACAACGTGTATAAAAGCACTTCAGTCTTATGCTCTTGTATAATGATGAGCAAATTTTTTTTTTGTGAGGCATGGATTTGCAGTGAATTTCCGTATTTCTTCATTGGTGAATTTTTTCACAAAACTGCAGCAAAAATTCTGCGCGAAAAAATTCATTATACGCTAAAAAGTTGTAGTCATGTATAAATGGTCACGTCAAAATGGGTTTGGTTGAGTTAAAATAGGCGTGCAATGTCAAACTTGGGACTGCTGCATAAAAAAGGACGCAACACCTGTGTTTCGCAAATTTTGTTGGGACATATTCGCTCATCACCACTCTTGTATGGTTATGGAATTCCTCAGTGACTTATATGACTTATATTTTACAATAGGGGGTATTTATTCACTATATTATTTATTAACTACAATTTAATAGGTAACACATTTATTTATGTGTACATGTCAAGGATTGGATAGTTTATTTGATTTTGCTTCCAGTTTATTTGATTTTTGCTTCCTTATATACAGCATAAAAAATAATTTCATATTATTTGAATAAATATGCAAAACAACCTGCAATAAACATAATGTAATAAAATTCTTAACTTTACCCACAGCTTGTATGCCATTGCAACCAATCAGATGTTTTTTGCAGCTGGAGAGTAAATGCTACTTGCTGGTTGGTTTCTATGAGTTACTATATATGAAGCAAACTTAAGACCATTTATTACATTATTCCCAATATGTGGCAGATGGTTTGTGTTCAGCCTGTACTGTAATTAATGAAATTATAAGATGACAGTTATTGGTGAACTAGATTTAAAAGCTCAAACTTAAATAGGAAAAATGACATTGTAGAAACAGAGGCTTATTTTGCTTTTTTTTTCATTTTACAGCTGGTTTGAGCCCTGCTGAAATTCAGCAGCTATGGAAAGAAGTGACTGGAGTTCACAGTATGGAAGACAATGGCATTAAACATGGAGGGCTAGACCTCACTACTAACAATTCCTCTTCTACTACCTCCACCACCACTTCCAAAGCATCACCACCAATAACACACCATTCGTTAATGAATGGCCAGGCTTCAGTGCTGAGTGCAAGAAGAGACAGGTAATTTGATTTGTACTTTACTTGACTGGCATTTTTTAAGGGGACAGAAACATTTGGTTGACAAATCTCTGATACAATTAAATATCTGTTCATTTGTTATCTTTTTATGTTGCTATGAGAAGTTATGTAAGTGTAATGTAAGCTTGCCTTTGTTTTGGTTTGTGTTGAATGATAATTGTAAAAATCATTACTTACTGTATGTAGCAGTTATGCACAAATAACATATATATTTACAGAAAACAGCCAAAGCTGTTCACATTTAATAAAATAAATGAATGCTTTGAAATAAAGCAGCATCTAATTATAGAAATGGCATGGATAGTTTTTTTTTTGTTAATGAAGTAGCTTTTCAATAGCATGCTGTACAGTGTGGCTTGGCTTATTTAAAAATCAGTGGGTGTCAGTATAGCTATTACTTTGTTCTGTTAATGTGCTACTGATAACTGATCAAAGAAACAATACACTGTCTTATATTTTATATATCATCTAAATCTATTGGTGTATATGTAGAATAATGTTGATGAACAGTGTCCCTCTTGGAATCCACAATTTGATCCCACATAAGCTTCTTTTTTTGAGTATAACTTACAGTTTTTTAGAACATGCACAAAATGTAAAGCTTAGCCTTTACATACTTTTTTATATACCACTTTTTGTAGTTCTTGCACAGAATTAACTTATTTTCAACATTCTAACCCCTAATATTTAGTAAAAGGCGCATAGATAGCTCAAGTGTAGTAACCTACATTAACCAATAAGATAAGTGATTTCAAACAGGCGACGGGTAAATGCTTCCTGTTAATGCTATAGATGATGGTAGCAAACTTAGCTCCTTGTATCACATAACCCCATTTGAACTTCTCAGCTACAGCCACCTATAATTTCATATCTAATGCATTTTAGCTTGCACAAGCCATTGTAAAGGCTTAAGGCATGACTCCTAAGTGTCACTATTTAATAGGCCAGCACTAATTTTTTGGACATGAAAAGCAATATGGTTTACCATATTGAAAAAATGTTTCCCTGTTTCTCTAAAATGCTCCCTAGATAAAGTAGCATGGAATGCCAAGTACCTGAAGAATTTACAACACATATGCCTGTGTATCTGCTATAAACACTGGGGTTACTTCCCACAGTTTGCTAATTTGCATCAGTGCAGGTACCTGTAACAGCCACATAATTCTAAGGGCTACCTAAGGGCTATAGAAGGCAGGATGATTTGTAGGCTTTTAGTCTCCTCCAGCATAGGCAACAAAATGTCCCTCCTACTGGAATTAATGAAAACATCTGGTGGTTAAGCATATGCATCATATTGCAGCCAGGCAACTTTGGGCTATTATTAGTCATAAGTGAAACTGTCTTGTTTTGCTTCACCGAAAATTTTCACTGCTAAAAAATTTGTGAAATGGAGAAATGCAGCTACCATATGACTTGGCTTGATCAAGGCTTGAAAATGGGTCCAGGGGGGGCCTGAAACATTGCCCTTTAGACATATGTATATGGGCTAAATAAACACCTTCACAATTTATCACTTATTTGGTGTGCTGCTGGATTTTTCCAGTTGTATTGCTGACTACTCTACAGGAGAGTAATGTTCCGACTAAGCACCCAACACTTCAAGCAGTGAATTATTGATCAGGTTGAGCTTTCCTTCATCGTCTATAAAGTGACCTTGACTTATTTGACACAACCACAAGTTTTTGACGTGACTGCAACTTTTTTTGACATGCCGTGACTTTTTTCTCCCTTGGTGAATTTTTGTCACAGGGAACTTTTGTGGCAGTTCCACGAAAAAATTAGCCAATGGTGAAATGGAGAATTTCACTGCATATTCATACCTGGCAAAAAATTCACTCATCACTAGCTGCAAGTGTTGCATACATAATACCTAAGTTTTACCACCAGGGGTTTCAATGAATCCAGTTAAGAAGGTAACTTTGGACATTTTGTCCCCCACACTAGATGAGATTAAGTACCCTAAAACACAAAAGATTTAGATATTATTGGAAAATGTAGAAATTATAATTTATGTCTGAAAGATGCATAAACGTTACTAAAAAATGAAAATGATTTATTTCATTTGCACAATTACATGAATACTTGATGTTGTAGCTGCATATTTTTATTCCGTTGTATTATGCATGAATATCTGTCTATGTTTAAGTATCTGAAAAGTACTATTTTCACGTTGAATTTCAAACATAAAAAATAAATCAGTTTCAATATTTTTAAATAATATATTATATACTGTATATAATTGCTAGTTAATATTATTTATATTTATTCTATGTTAAAAAAAAGTGCTCAAAACAATGATGTAATTTCCTAACCTAGGAAGCAACATTTTAAAGTGTTCTCAAAGTTGTAAGCTCAATACTATAGTAGAGGTCATATGTCAAAATTACTATTCAGTGTTTTATAGTCATTTTTTTAATCCTTTATTAGAAGTCATCTTTGGCTCTATTTCTCCTCTAATTGGAACATCATCCTGCCTTGGCAGTTGAACTATTCAATAGAACGATTAAATTTTTCTGACTGCTCTGAGCTGAATTGACCTGTTTTGACCCGTTTGTCAGTGATCGTAACCTGACAGGCGCTAGCAGCCTCAAACGATTATGGCTTTTGAGATTAATCTGATGCTATGTTCTCTTTTTATTACAGCTCGTCACATGAGGAGACTGGAGCTTCACATACTCTTTATGGCCATGGTGTCTGTAAGTGGCCAGGCTGTGAAAATATTTGTGAAGATTTTGGACAGTTTTTAAAGTAAGTTTATCGTATCAACTTTGCAAACTGCTCATCTACATGAATGCATAAAAAATAACTTTAGCTTACAGTCATCAGTAACATTAAGATTTATTTGAAATAATAATTTGTCAAGACAACAAACCTTAACAGTTCTAGAGCAGTGTATACAACCATCTTTGAACTAGCTGGAAAGTCAAGGGCCTGGGATCCCTTTTTTATAGCAAGGTTAGTCAGTTTGACTGAGAGTACTTGGAGTTGCATGTCTCTGTCCATATCCCCTTACAGATTTATGATTACTTTATGACCATCTACAATATATGTTTCATTCAGATCCCTGTGCACCACTGTAGCATTCTTTTTGTAGTTTACTGCTGTGTCTTTTCAATCCTCAGAATCTTCAATTCTCTTAACAATCCACAATATCAAAAACTGGATGGAGAAGGGAATTCCTAGGATTTATAGCAGACCATCTAGTTCTAAGACCCACCCAGTATGGGCCAAAGGCAGATATTTTTCATCTTCCAGACTTTTAGTTGTACGCTCAAAGGGGGGTAAAGCAATAGTGTGGTGCTGTATTATGGGGATATTAGTTTTCTCCTCTTGTTTTTTTTGCTTTGTGTGTGTGCATGTGTGTGTGCGTCTGCCCTTCTGTTATACTGATTTAAATATCCCTTTGCTTTTGTAAACATCAGAATAAATAGGATATTGCAATAAACATATATCAGCGGAAGGACAGACCATTTTTATAGATGAGTAACTTCACAGGCTGAAGATTTTGTGTTGTCATGGTGCGGTTAACAGGGTGAATGAACTGTTTCATGCTTCATCAACAATTAAGTTAATTAGCTTATTTGAAATGGCACTGCTTTGTTGCCAGGATGTTGGCAGAAACATCAAAAAGATGTGTTTACAAATGGAAGCCTATCCTTAGGATAGAGGGCAGAGACACCTTGACTGAAGAATACAAAAGATGTCTATGATAAATAGCAAAATGAGTTAAGTGCTTTTGTATTAGTGTGAAATTTCAGGGGTTGTATTATGTATTTTAAAGTTCCTTTCATTTTCCATTTATGTTCCTAGAAATGAACCCTGAGTTATTTGACTACAGCTTTTAGTGTTTTTTCCTCTTGCTATTTTCATGTGTTTATAATAAATGAAAATTGCCTTGTTGCTTTAGCTGATGAACTTATTTAGGGTAACCGTTTCCAATTCATTTTGTTGAAATACCAGGGAAGTTATTTTGGAGCCAAAACAATCATTTTAATTACTGCTCAAATATTTTTTTAGCAGTAGCCTTAAGGTAAAGAAACCCCTTATCCAGAAAACCCCAGGTCTCGAGCATTCTGCATAACAGGTCCGATACCTGTACAGACACTTTCTTATCAATGATAGGAATTGCATTAGTATTACCACCAAAGAACGATACTATTATTTTTCACCAAAGGACTCCTGCAACCAACATTCTTTTCTATTAGTCATGCTGGGCTCCTCCTATAGCCAATTTTGTTTAGAATTGTACTCCACACTACAGGAATATTGTTCCACCCCCTGCCTAGCATGACTGACAGAACCAGCTCTCTGGGGGCTGCACAGTTCATCATGTTGTAGCCCTCCATTAACACTAGACTGGGGGAAATGTTAAAATTTATATTAGTGTGGTCCTTTTTTTTAGCAATGATGCTGACACAATACAGGACTGAGTCAGTATCATTTCAAATCAGCTATATGCTCAAAAACAAATTCACTTGAAGACTGCATTGGACAATAAGATGTCTTCTCAACCAGGGATAGGGCTATGATCCAAATAACTCTGTAGTAATACTCTCAATCTCTTTGTTTTATACATTAAAAATAAAGCAGATTTTATTTTATTTATCTGTCATATTCTAATGTAAATTGCATTCTTATAAACATATACTATATTATTATGGGTTCTAAAATGGCATCATATTATTACATTAGACATCAAATTACAATGCGTATTTCAATATAACTGCGATCTTTCATAAACCTTATACCTAAAAGCTTACACGTTAAATGTAGAATACTGTGTTTAGTTCAGACATTTTAGATTATCAAAAGTTCTGCACTTATTTAAATTGCTGACTTAAATAGACCTGAAATCATTGTACCTTGAAATGCTCAAATGACAGTTTACCTCAGAGCTCATGGTAAAAGAGCAGTCTGGGCAAATGTATTTTAGGAGATTGATATGGAAAACACAATGGCTTTGATTCACTGGGTAATCATAGAAAGGATTTAGTGCGAAGTACAGAATAACTTCAAGTAAATGGCTTTTAGTGATAAATAATGTTAAGTTGAAAACATTAGCCTTTTTTTTATCAGGTATTGACAAGAAAAAGTGAAAGTATAACAAATGAAACCTTTGATAAGAATAAAACTACTGCTATGGGATCTGTTATCCGAATACATTTAAGTATTGGAAGAACCGATTAGGATTGTTTTGCCATCAACATCTGTTTATTTTAGTGAGTTAACATTTTATTCAAGGTACTCTTTTAAAAGGCAAATGAGTAAAAAATTAAGGCTTAGTTGTTTACATAGAACAGATAACAAACTTCTGCACCATAGAGCCAATACATGATGCACAGTGTCTACCCATATGCAGCCACAGTAAAACAGCATTCTGTATGTAGTAGAAATGAATGCAAACTTAGGCAGAGCTGGCTGACAATTTTCAGTTTTATAGTTCTGCAACAGCTCAAGGATATATTTTATTATAGTAGAGGATAAATATTTACATCCAACTTTTTATATTGCTGTAAAATGTATCTATCTTGTGTTTCTGTAACAGTTATCACATATCTTTCTTACCTGGTATGAAGAACTTGAATTATATGCATAATCTATCGTGTCAGTCTCTATATGTATGTTTGCATATTTTTATTTGTAAACCGCTACTTGCGTAAGCAGATCTGTACAGTAGAACAAAATACATTAATAGAACAAACAGGGGTAAATACAATAATAATATGAAAGATGAACACAAAATATTGTTAAATGCAATGAATGTGTAAGGGACAAGAGGAAGGAGGTCCTTGCCATGCAGAGCTTACAGTTTAAGTCAGTGGGTAACTAACAATCACAAATAGAATATTAAGTGCTGCAGGGGTTGTCACTGCCTTATAAGTTCATTAGTACCCATACTAAGTCAGATGTTATGCAAGTGCACCAAGAGGTGGTCTTTGAGTTTAGCTCAAAGTTTATAGCCACCCATATTTAATTGGATTTTACAGTAAGAAAAGATTATTTATTGCATATTTTGTGCTGTATCTTTACTGTAGTTATATAAATAAAGCACCATTCATAATATTAAATCAACCTATTGATTTAAATTTTCCTGTTAGTCCCAGGAGTCTACAATAAATATTTGATCTTATTAACTACAGCCAATTACTTTTAGGCTGGACTATAATATCACTGAGATTCCTCTCATTTTTGCAGTGCTCCAAAACTCCAATGGGTGCCAGTGAAACAGTACAGAAGAATTCTATAGCAAGTGTTGCAAGCATTAGTAAAACAGGGAGAGAGCAAATCATTGTTGGCACATCAGCTATTGTGGCATTGTGGTCTGCGTGAGGCGCACTTAAGTAACCTTTTACAACATTCATTCTGCTAAAAGACCTTCAATAATTACATGTAAAAAGTTATTGAAGATAATATAACATGACTTGGTTACAATCAAATCAATGTTATGTAACAGTCAATGAAATTGGATCTGACATCTAACGTCTTGCATTTTAAATTCACTCCAAACCTTATCCACTAAGTGCTGAAAACACATGCAATATATTCTTCTGTAGAACACACACTTCCGATAGGATTAACCACAGAACAGAATACGAATGCAGTGTAAATCTGCCAGCTGCCAGCTAAAACAATAACAGTTTCTTATAATTGTCTAAAAACCTACAGTATCTCCTGTCTGATTAGATTGTTTAAAGGGCCACTATACCCTTTTATCTTTGACTTTGTCTAATAGAGATATGTAGTGCTTATGCTTATATGTATTGTGCTTTCCCACCCCAGGTTCTGTGAAGATGCTACTGACTCAGCTTGCAATGTAATGTTGTCAAAATTGACATTATTCCCCAAGCTGATTGTCTACAATTTAACATTGGATCTTCTGTTGTGTTATAATCTCTTTAGGGTAATGACACATGAGACTTTTTGTTGCAGACGCTAAATCTTACCTACTGTGAGTGACAAAATGTCCCTCGTTTCCTTCCCACTGGCTAAAATGCAATTTCCAGTGGGGAAACATGGTACACAGGTACTTTCCGAAGCGACCCAAAGTTTGCAAAGCCAATGTCACACATATGTTTTCCCACCAGCGATTTACATTATTCTTGGTGGGAAAGCATTTGGAGGAGGTTTATCACAAGCGACTAATTTATTTGTCTGTCAGTACCCTTACATTAGGAATAGTCTGATAATGTAGTATCATTGGTGATGTCATATAGGGCCCTAAATGAACCCTAACCCTTTATGCCAGCATAGATCCCCCCCACTTCTGTTTACAAAATGAACAAAAAACGGCCACTATTTTTATATACACACACATATTATAGTTAAGTGCTGCCATGCAGAACAATTATCAGGTAGGACTAGGAAATATTTCTCACGTGGAAGTAATGACAAATAGGATGTTCATGATCATATCCCTGTATAAAATCACATACCCAAAAATGATTGATTGAGAAACATTGAATTTGACTGCAACTAAGGTTAGATGGCAATGACTACTATAACTTCTACTACTACTTTTCTGTGAAGGCCAGTACTAATGGGAAGTGCAAATTACATAGCCACTGGCTGTTGGACTACATTGGATTTTGCAGCTACTGCAATATTTAGCCGTTACCCTAGGCTTTCAAAGGAGAAACCTATATCCCACAGGTTGCCCAAATTAGTAACCCATAACAGCCAGTTGGCTTTCATTTGTCTAGCACAGATTAAACAAAGGGAACAAATATCTGATGGATTGCTTTAGGTGATTAGACCCGGGCCAAGAGATTGCCCACAACAAGTATTGATCTTTAACAAAGATGTATTTATGAAGCCTAGGCCTATGAGAGAAAGATAAGAAGACTTTTTAAATATTTTATATACAGCTGCAAATGCATACTATCCCTTTTACATCAAATTGATTTTTTGCTGGAGTTTTAATTTCAAAATAGGCTCTTTCAATGTTCATGCTTGCACACATCTGTTTTCTTGAATGGTATTTTAAAAATAGAGAGTTCACAATTCAAAGAGTCTTCTTTGTTCTTCTCTATTTGTAGTTTTTATTAAATGTCTACTGAAAGAAAATGCTTATCATTTACAAACTGCGTACATGAGGCTAAGACCCAGCTTAGTCTTATGCAGTTTTTAAAGAATGCCAGTCAACCACATCATTTATTCCATTTTGAAAACAAAAATCAATATACCTATAAAGTGACCCATAAATTAGAACTGGCTCACACAATGTTTGTTCTTGCTGGCTTTCTGAACGCACCCTTTGCATTTTCTCTTCACCTTTCTGTTTGAACTGCAGTCACAGTAAGAGGCTCATTAAGGGACATTAAGGAGTGGATCTAACCAGAATTCCATAGCTTGCTTTGCTCTTATTAATGCATAGTAGAGCAGAATGCATTTAAATATTTCATAGACATTCAGTAATTTGTGTGTAATCGTCTTGTTAGCAGACCAGCAGAAGTAGAGCAGGTCTGTGAAATGGTGTTAGTGATTGCATGGGTAATTTACAGACCTTTGGCATCACGAAAAGGCATTATTGTTGGCTTATAGAAAGCTGTGAAATAGAACTAGCAATAAGTAAAAAAAACTGATAAAGGTTTTGTAATAAGCATCTTGAAGGATAACAACCCATTTAGTCCTTTTGAAGCAGCAATAATTCATGACATATGCAATATATCAAATACATAAGATAGCATTATGGAGCATTCATATGAAAAGGGTATTTGCAACATTAGTTCCAACTTCCTGCGAGGAACATGATTAAATGATTAATGAAATGTCCTTTTGCATATGCATTTTGAAACAGCAATTAGGTACTGAGTCAGAAATTTCAGGAATCCTCATTTTTCAATATTATCCTATTCCTGATTTATATATCATACAGAATTTTTAACAGCAATGCGTAGCACCTGAGACAGATATAAAGACATAAAAGAGAATATTTTTGACATGAAATAGTTTTACTTATATAAATTCCTAATTTCATGTTCATGCTAAACCTATTTATTTAATCCTTCTGCATTTCATTTGTATCCTTCGCCATTTCTGCACGTTGATTGGCATAATTAAGTAGAGGAATGAATAGGCTCTATTATTTTACATATCACTGGTAAACAATAGCAAGGAACGGAGAAGGGAGATGTGGCAGAGGTATGTATGTGTTTTTCAAGTTCTCGGTAATCCACTGGAGGCTGTTCTATAAATGATCATTGAAGGGCTGCAAGCTAGCCTATAATTACAGGAAAGAAAGTGGCAGCTCTGGCATTTCATAACTATGTGTCCTCGAAAAGAGCTTTGTGAGTTTGTCACCAATGATAATTTAGATAGAGGCTCATTACTGAACATCACAACACTTTAAAAACCTTTTGCCTTCATGCAGGAGAATAAAGGACTATTTTAATGGCAAGGTTCTTTTGTGTTCCTCTGAAAAATTCAATCAAGACAAAACCTCACTGACTATTATTGTACTCTACAGTCTCTCTATTATAATGAAAGCAGCACAGATAAACTGAATATGAAGACTTTAGCAGTTCAGCGCAAACATGGTTTTGTTCTTCAAATGTATAACACAAGCATTACACTAAAAATGCAAACATTTTCTAAGCATGTTTGTGCCTGCAGCCCCAGTCATTTGATTTTTTTATGGTGTGTGTGGTTCTTTGTGTAATATAATATATGAGAATTGAAGGACAAAACTACACTAAACGTAAGTTTGCAATTCGATACTGCGTGTGTGTGTGTGTGTGTGTGTGTGTGTAGAAGATAGTCAGGGAATATACAGTATTGGCAACTTTAAAATAGCTACTCAATTATGCATTTATGTATGATATGTGTATTATATGTGTATATATATATATATATATGTGTGTGTATATGTAAAGAAAGAGACATATGATAACATTTGTATAGAATAACAAATTAGCTTTTACAATTACCTTTTTAGTGATTAATATATAAGCAAGCCTTGGTGTCTTTATCGCTAGTTTGTGGGGATAGATATGTTAACAGACTAGTGTGTATTAATTCATATTTTCAAATGCAGTGCAGCATGCATTAAAAGGCATGATTATAAAATAAGCAGGACACAATATATGCAAAAGACTCTTCTGTAATCAGCAGTAATATCCTTATGTTTAAGACTCACACATTTTGTGGTTTAAGAATCTCATTTTAATTCAAATTTAAATATCAGAGGAAGAATACATTTAACATTTCTACAATTAGAAAAAATACTTTCAGTATATTTATAGGAATGGTGTTATGAGAAATATCCTAACATTTTGGATATATGGTTACGCACATCAATCATTTCAGAGGCCATCATGGGGTATGATGCAACATAAGCTTACTTATAGCATAATGCCATGTATCTCTAGCTATACCATTTTAGGGCTAGTCTCACCCATGCTGCAACTCTTATCAAACTCAAGGCTAAAGTTTAAGCTCCTGCCTGAATTGCATGATCTGTAAGGCGACAGGAGTAAATCAGTTAAATAATAAGCAACTTTTTTGTGTGTAAAAAAAATATTTTTCACATCTGTCCCTATTCCATTCTGGGCAAACTAGCAGCATTAGATATAGCAAAAGTTTATGTGTGAAGTACCTGTGTCTCATCTCCATTTTTCAGGGGGGAGGGGAATTACCACCTTTCAACTTAAAAGGGTATCAAGAGTAGGGGAACTGTAGGTTTTAAACTGATCAGATTATCAAGGGATATGGGGGTCCCATTTCTTTTTGAACGGCTAACAATTACCTTTGAAAAATATGTGATGTATATAAAAACTCTTCTTATTAAACACCATGGGTTAATTCCCAGAGGTTAAGCATGGAAATGGTTTAATCAGACAACAGCACCAATCAGATACTAGAACTAATGCATTTCCAGGTTCCTTTACTAGCATTGGGGCGTTTTAATGCAAAAAACATGATATATACTTATGAAATATAGTGGCAAGTAGTCTAAAATAGCCTCCCTCATGCATGCAATCAATCTATCTTCCTGGTCCAAAATAAGCATATTGGCGTCCCCAAAATGTGTTCCTTTTTTTAGATGTACTATAGATAGAGTCTTCTATGTAACATAGATGGAGTTAGTACTCCTATGTTGGGCCATTAATTTACTGAATTGTTGTGTATAGATTTGTCACTCTTCAATAAACTGAAAAGCATATACCACATTGCTCTGCTTGTATGTAGGGTTTAGGTGAACAAGCTTCTGTTTCAAAG
The DNA here is from genome assembly GCF_000004195.4 of Xenopus tropicalis. NCBI lineage: Eukaryota > Metazoa > Chordata > Amphibia > Anura > Pipidae > Xenopus > Xenopus tropicalis. The sequence goes on from NC_030679.2 coordinate 67,320,874, forward strand.
TGTTGCTTGGTTTGAAAAACACAGGAATGCAATGTTTGTTGAAAATGCCAATATTCCAACAACATATGGGTATGATCTGACTATGCTATGTGCCTACTCTCTGTTGGTTGGTATGGTGTCCCTGCTTGACCTAGATGCTGCTTTGACAAAGGCCTAGTTTGGATATCCTCTATGTCTATCTCACAGTCCAAACTGCCTTTTTTTCCTTTGTGATGTTGATGTTCTTTTTTGCTTAGCCTTTCAAGCAGGTAAAGCCATTTCATTCTCATGTTGGGATGGAATATAAATATAAACATCGCTTCAGCCCACAGGGGAATTGCCTTTCCCCCAGCTTAGTGTGAGAAACTTGTACTTTGTACATAGCACTTAAGACATGTTAGAGTGTCTAAGCTTGTCAGCCAAGGCAGTGGGGCAACTTGAGGGGATTTTTAAAAACTCCACCATTACTGTTGATGGTACAAGGTTCCTATGACATAAACTATTCAATCTGTTGGATTTTTGCAGTAAACAAAGACAGTATCATTAATTTCATCCTGTTCTTACTTTGTTGACACCAGAGCCAATCTTTATTAATATGGTATATCTATTACTAGTGTTTATGTATTCATTATATGGTCACATAAAGAATAGCAAATGATCACAGCCTGTAAATTCATTAGCACATGTGTGTTCCCACCTCTCAACAGTAGATTCCAGAATAGCAGATGGTTACTTCTAATAAATAAAGAGCACAGAGGGAGGTAGCATATCATGCTGGCAGTTTTGCCCAAATGCCCTGATTTATAAATTTGATAAAGTCCTATATATTATAACCTGTCTATTATATATGTTGTGGAATGAGTGCAGATTATGTCTATCTTCCTAAGTTTATTTTTTTATGTGCCACCATACTATAAAACACTGTGAATAACATTTGTTATTCTATTGTTTTTTTCAGGCACCTTAACAATGAGCATGCATTGGATGACAGAAGTACTGCTCAATGTCGAGTCCAAATGCAAGTGGTCCAGCAACTGGAAATTCAGGTTTGTCTTCTGCAGAAGTATCATAATTGACGTTGTGTACATTTAGAATGACATTGTTACTGCCCTGTGGATCTCTTTTTAAAAGCGATCCAACTTTATGACTGCATGCATATTTACTTTTTAAATGCTGACATTGTTTTAAAAGAGAGAGTAAACTAAAGGCTCACAAACCATCTTACGGTAAACACTGTGCTTATACTTTTACTCGTATGGTAATGTGCTTCATTAAATTTGGGCACTGATTGTCCACATGAAATATCCCATTACTCTAGTCTACATAGATTTTTTCATTATTCAATGCCCACAACTAAGTCACTTATTGCCAATTTAATTTAAACTCAATACACCAATGTATTTAAGGGATTAGGAATACCTAAATAAAATATATTGTAGAATCATTTTGAATAGTTATTCTTATAAAGGTGGGCAGTGGCGTCAGATGAGTAAAGTCATCACAGTCACAGAACAGCAAAATTATTCTGGACATCTAGTAATTGGAATGTTATAAGACTTTTGATCACTCAGGTGCTGAAGTGAGAGAGAGGGAAATCGTTCATTTCGTTTCCTGAAAAAGGGGGTTTACTTTTCCAATGAAAAAACAGGTTTTTTAAAGTTTATAATTTTTTCTTATAGTTATTAAGGTATAAATTATTAATTAGTGTGCTTCCTTAATCTAACAAACAACTCAACCATGCACATTGTGAGCAGTGCATTGAAAATTGCTGGATAAAGCAAAAAGCATCAGACCAGTAGAAATGTGTGTGTTTAACGTTGGAGAAAGATGTTGAGTTGAGGAACCCACAAATAAATTATTAAGTAAATACACACTGTAAAATACATTTATTATATACTGTATCAATTATAGCTTAGTATTCTTTTTTTTTTTTTTTTTAAATAGCAAAATTCCTCTTTTATGTGATAATGAAAAGACAATAGCTATTAGGGGAATGCATTAGTTTGATGGTTACAATTTTCTCAGGGGAAATTTCCAGTGATTAAAATGGCCACAAGCCACTTTTTGTTATGGTGAAAAGGTATGTAAATCCGTTATAGCACCAGAAAATATTATTTCTTGAAAATGGAATTTAAATAAGCCACGTGCCTTTGTCCTTATATGGCAGTTTCAGTTATAGTTCACAAAGTGTCACCTCCATTGCCAACATGCTCTGACTGTATCCTCAATTCTTTGTTAAAGTCCATCACTTATAACAAGACTCAATACAATGCAGATGCTGTTCAGTGTCAGTGTTTAGCATTTCACACTGCCTGATCCTTGTCATTTCGATGAATGAGATTGATGATTGCAGAATACAGAGGGCACTAACTGGACCTCAGCGCAAAAGGATATGATGTAAAACAGTATGGTCATGCTTAGTTTTTAGCTCCTTTTACCCTTTCATAGTCATTAATGCCAAGGCTAACTGTCAACACTTTACACTATGAGCCTTGGAATATATACATATGATTTATATGATACTGGCAACGAAAAAGTGATAGTGACTTCTGTTTTATTATTGAAAAATAAACATATTGTTATTTGTTTTCTTTGACCTTTTTGTGTAAAACTGACTCTAACGCTCTAAATGTAACCAGTGCTGCATTTTATCCTACATTCCTAATAGCCATTTATTTGCAGCAGTCAAGACAAGCTTTATGATGTATCAGTGTTATAAAATAGCTATATCTGTCATTTCTAAAATGCTTCTGATTTACTCTCGTTTAACAGCTTTCGAAGGAACGTGAGCGTCTTCAGGCAATGATGACCCACTTGCACATGCGACCCTCCGAGCCCAAGCCATCTCCAAAACCTGTAAGTGCATATTGCTTTATAAACAGTAAATAGGTCTCCAAATGTAACTGACTAAGAAAATGAACAATCTTGTGCCCGCCTGAAAACAATGAGTGTGATGAAAAATATTGCAATAAAATGGATGTAAAATGCAATAGCCTGTCAAATTGTATGTTTCTTTGAAAGTAATGCTATCTTTAACAAAATCTATCCAATCTACACTGCAGGTGACACTAAACAAACTACATCTCTAAGAGCACAAATCATTGCCTTCAAAATATCTTGGCGTGATAGTTTTACTGTTTCCAGTGCCTATGTATTTTGTGCATGAACTAGCTTATTGCGTTATGATGAAACAAAAATGTGCTGGGTACATTCAATGGTTATAAAATACTCTCAGGAACTATATTATATAGCAATGAATCTAATCGGCTTAATGTAGCGCAGGAAGACACCTCAGCCACATCTCCATGTTGTCACTTAGTAGCGTCTCGATAGAAACCTCAGAAACAAATCTAGAATGAAATACACATTAGAAACACACATTTGATTACATTTGCCAGTGGACAAAACTATGAATTGTACCCCTTTTTAACCAATGCAATCTTTAAAAGGAATTCCGTTTGCCTAAATTAATCATTAATTGTAGTCATTATATTTTTTTTAATAAGTCAACATTTGGTACTTTTTAAAAGATAATTGCATTGCATTAACACACTATTGTCTGGACAGATGTAATCTGGCTTAGAATGTTTCTTGCTTTGAGGAGGGAAAACAAACAGGATATTTATTTTCTATGCATTATGTATATTTACACACACTATATATATATATATTTTTATTTTTTTTTTCCTGGGTTCCCAAAGCACAATGTAGATGTAGATAACCAGGAGATGAAATAATTGTCTCATAAATCCATCAGGAATCTTCAGCTTGTTCTTTTCCAATTAATTATTCAATCAGAGATTTTTTTTTTTTAACTCCAGCAGCATGGTTACATCTACACTAATAAAGAATTTTCAGCCTATAATCCAAAACAGAACCTGAATGAATAATGTAATTGAAGTATTACATTACATGAACCACACATAAAGGATTGCTAATTGTGTTTGATGGTGAGCAATTAATATAGAATCTAAGATGAACAATTTAAAATGAAACCGCAGTTTAAAGTTCCCACTGGAACTGGATATCTGAAGCAAAGTGTCGAATTGAATTGCAGAACTTAAAAATTCACACACTTTTGTACATACTATACAAAAAAAATCACAATTGATATGATAGAATAGATTTATGATTTTATGTGCACCGACTTGAGACAGCCCATGTATTTGATAAATATTAATAGCATGAATTTATTACCAGGGAGGAATGAGCTCTGTTGGTTCATCACTGCACCCTTAACAGCTATCAGTACATGAACACAAGGTGCAACTGCACTATTATGTGACCCCATTTATTCTCTGAATAGTACTTCATTAAACGGTACCTTTTGGCCATGCTATGGATGGCTGAAAATCAAAGTTATCAATGCTGCAAGTCCTGAATAATGAGTTTCACCCAACCTTGAATATATTCAGATGAGCTAAGGAGGCTAAATGTTCATCTTAGCTTTTACATTCTTTCTCTTATTTAATATTGCACTTCTTATCCTTTTATGCTTGTACATCTACAAACCATCTATGCTTGTTATTGTCAGACACTAAATTCATTCATTGAAATAGGGTAAACGTATTTACCTGCCTGCAGTTTATTTTGCTTTTCCATGCTTTTCCATGTTTTCTGGTATTTTATTTTACTTTTTAAAGAAAATACATTTGTGCATGACCAGACCAGATATGGTTTGAGAGCAGGCAACATTAATATTATAACACAGAATAATAAATAATAATAATAATAATAACAACAACAAATAATAATTGTATTGAATTAGATGTTTGCAAGGAATTTTATTCTTAAAAGTTACTTTCCAGCATTATTATCTCTATTCTATATTAGTTTGACACAATATGCAGTGCATTATGGAGCTTTTGTCAGTCATTTGCATCAAATAGTTAAAATGATGCTTTTTGCTAGTTTGCACATTGAATTTAGCATCATTTTGTGAAATTTAATAAAAACATAAATGGCATTATGTAGATGGATGGATTCATATAAAACAGATTTAAGTAAGCTTAACCCTTTAGGTGCCCAGCATCACCAACAATCGATAGAAAATCGATATTACCACAACCATTTGTGCCTACAATAGCCTTGCAGCATTAATAAAATATGCATTTTTTTCAAATATGAGTGACTTAATCTTGAACGTCCTGTAAAGCAATAATTATAAGCAGAATTTCCCAAGCTGAGGCACTGAAGTGTATCATGGTATTTCTTTTACTTCAGCAGTACCAGACAACAGCAGATCTTTATGTTAAGCTATGTTTGCACGTTTGTTCTAATTAGATTTTAAACATGCAGTTAAGGTATAAATCTGCCTGCAGTTTTAGAGCTCATGAAAGATGTTCTAGTCTTTGTGAACAAGCATGTACAATTGGTTTTCTAAATGCATGAAGTACAGCATTTAGTAATATCATCTCAGCCTTTTTATGTACGTAACAAAGAATTCCCATCTCAGCCTGCCAGCTTTGAGTGGGAGCTGAATAACAGTTTGCGGTTTATTGGGAACAGATGCACTTGGGGATGCCTTCAGGGTGCCAGTCGTTATTATTAAACTGCTAATGTGCTTCTTCTGGCTGCTTCCCAAGAAAGAGGAACAATTAGCTGGCATATGTTAATTTTTGTTTCCCTAACAAATCTCTCCACTGACTAAATGTGTAAAACAAATCCACAAAGAAAGATCAATCAATGCTCTACACACCATACCTCCCTATTAAAAATAACTTTGTTGCAAAAAGAGTATTTGGGATTTAAAGGGGCACGTGGTACTAAACTGCATAGAGTAAGAGATGCTGATATTTTTAAAGGGTGAAGGCTAAAGCATTTTGCAGACATTGTATGCAATGCAGTTTGTGTATTGAGCTAGAATTTTTTAACACTTTGCTATATTCAGAAAGACATGTCAAAAGGGTTAAATTATGATATGACTCAAATTTACCACCACATTATCTCTTATGAACATGATTTAAACGATGGCTTTAATCATTGCATGTGTTGCACTGCTTCTAAATTTTGCTAATTGGATGCTATTTATGGCCACAGAGGTGTAGCAGAGGTGATGAGGTTTTTTGATAATGAGTTAGCGTGGCTCGCAGAGGGGATTCATGGAGGACAGATCTTAAAACTGCTCGCATATATTCTCACCTAGTTTTCTTTTTTTCCTATCCTGACACCCGCTTTCCAGGGTACATCAGCATTAAGTGACACTGTAATCATAAATTGAAAATGATACTTCCAGAGGAATTGGCAAACTTGACATTTCATTATATTTGTTAACACATGCCACAAATGATTGTTACTGAGGAAATTCCATTTTCCTCTCCCCATCTCCAATCAGATTTAATTTGAAAATTTTCAGCCTCCTCTGGCTAATTTGCAATTAAGACAATTTTGTTTGAATATGTAGTAATGTCATTACCATTCCACCAAATTAGCAAGGAGACTAAAGGTCAGTGTAGAATTTTCCAGCTGGTTGGAGCTTCTCATCTGAGATTTAGGACTTAGAACAAACACTATGCCAGAGCTCAGTTTAAACTTCCTTAGGTTATTTTTACTTAAAGTTCTCAAATTTCAATGCTTTACAGAGCTCCTGTTCAGTTTATAGATCATTTGGAACTAGTAAACAATGTACACTTTAACAATCAGTTTGCATTACTTGTTACAGTAGTAAGCAAGCACAGAGACATTGCTTTCTCCACAAAAAGAGCATATATTGTAATATAGCCTGTACTATATTTAACTATAATTATAGATTATCATTTATTGTTGATATTAGAATATTGACAAATGAAATGTAGACAAATGAGCAAATAACTCCCTGTGGGGCAAGGTAGAGAAAAAGTGTTAAATTATATATTTTACTACCATAAAGTTCCATTCTCCATGACCCAGAGGCCTAATAATGCAATTCAATTCAGATTGCGGTGTATAGACACTAGGGACCTCAGTTATGCTCCTCCTCTTAACTTTTGGCAAGTTAACTTACCCCATGTGATAAAACAGGCTGTATTTGAATATGTGTCACTAAATAACACTAGGGGGCTGATTTACTAACCCACGAATCCGACCCGAATTGGAAAAGTTCCGACTTGAAAATGAACATTTTGCGACTTTTTCGTATGTTTTGCGATTTTTTCGGATTCTGTACGAATTTTTCGGATCCAATACGATTTTTGCGTAAAAACGCGAGTTTTTTGTATCCATTACGAAAGTTGCGTAAAAAGTTGCGCATTTTGCGTAGCGTTAAAACTTACGCGAAAAGTTGCGCATTTTTCGCGTAAGTTTTAACGCTACGCAAAATGCGCAACTTTTTACGCAACTTTCGTAACGGATAGGAAAACTCGCGTTTTTACGCAAAAATCGTATTGGATCCGAAAAATTCGTAAAGAATCCGAAAAAATCGCAAAACATACGAAAAAATCGCAAAGTACCGATCATTACGAAAAAAACGCAATCGGACTCCATTCGACCCGTTCGTGGGTAAGTAAATCAGCCCCTAGGACTCATTTATGTAGAGGGGGTGAAGAGTACAAAATACAAAAAAATCCACGTTTTTGCAATTTTCACCCCTTAGCTTGTCATTTGGATGCACCACTAAAATCTATTAACCGAATAAAAAAGGGCAAATGAATGCCATGGCAAAGTGATAGCAAGGGGAATTTTTTTTAAAAAAAACCAAAACAATTGTTTCCCACAACCGGAGTGCAGGTTCTGTTAGCCTACACCTCTGATGGGGGGGACTATTTTGACTATAAAGACTATAAAGACAATAATGGAGCTATATAAATATGGCAATTATTTACACTACTTTTTACACTATGGGGCTGATGTATCAAAGTTTAAATTCAGATTTTTACAGTGATTCAAGGTCTTTTGCACAAGAAGCATGCAGACATACTAATTGTTTTCTGCTTTTAAATAGAGGTGGATTGAACCAGGTCATTGCACATTTGTGGGATCATATATATATATATATATATATATATATATATATATGTGTGTGTGTGTGTGTGTGTAATAACAGTAACAAGCAAACCTACAAGAAGAATTTGCAAACTAGAAGACAAGCAGTGATTTTGCCACAAATCATCTCTTTAAATGGGCATCAGCCATTTTAGTCACTTAAATCGCTAATTCATCAAAAATCAGTAGCTTCTCATTACTTGTCATCCTAAGCAAGGACTGAATTTATAAGGTTTATCATACAGATATGAGCCTTACTAACAGTTGTTCCACATACTGCCCAAGAGAGGTGGGTGGGGGGAAATGGAAGATATGCATCCCCCCTTTCCCGCCCACTTCCCATCATTCAGATGTGCAATTGAGGCAGTGGCAGGAGGTGCAGACCATAAGTGGGCCCTATCCTTACCATTTTCCCTATGGCAGACGGATGTGTAAATAATTCCTAGAGTGTATCCAGTCAACTTCATTGTTCTGCTGCAAACAGTGCCAGTGCTATAAACACAGTATAAACCAGTTGGATTTTTTCCTCTTCGATGTTTATAATTTTTCTAATCATATTGTGTCTTAACAGTTAAACCTGGTGTCTACTGTTACCATGTCTAAGAATATGTTGGAGACATCCCCTCAGAGTTTACCTCAGACCCCCACAACACCAACAGCACCCGTTACTCCAATTGCCCAGGGACCTTCTGTAATCACACCAGCCAGTGTACCCAATGTTGGAGCCATTCGAAGACGGCACTCTGACAAATACAACATTCCCATGTCAACAGGTAGAGGGATCATATATTTAGATTGCAAGAATTGAGTGAGAAACTGTTGTAAAATGTAATGCACTGCTGGCAAAATAAGTCAACTCTTTCTATAAATGAAACATCTATTTTGTGCATGTTCTACAGTTTTGTTCTTGACTGTTGGTTAAAACATGGCACATAAATTCCATAATACAGATATGAGATTCATTATCCAAAAGCCTGGAATTTTCCAGATAAGGCATGGTGCTCCATGTTGTGGAAAAATGCCTTAAGTCTGTTAAACATGATATAAACATAAAAAACCATTAGGATTGTTTGCCATTTACATTGACTTAGAAGTGAATCAATCAAAAATGAAGAATGTGTATTTAACATGAACATTCTGGCTTTCTGGATAATAGGTTCCATATCTGTATGATGCACCTCTTGAAAGTTCTGTCTTGGATAAAAAATGCAGTATTTTTATTACTACATAGTCAGGAGCATTCCTTTTTTAGCTTTGTAATAAAAACATGTAATATAAAAGGACTAATAAAGATGTCCTGTTTTTTTTTATTTAAGAAATTGCCCCGAACTATGAGTTTTATAAGAATGCAGATGTCCGGCCTCCATTCACTTATGCAACCCTCATAAGGCAGGTAGGTATCGAAACATTGACTCAATACAAATTCATCAGCAATTTAGGAATGGCACTGTCATATAACTGACAACTGGCCTAGTTAGTAAGTCTTTTTAATGTCAGTATACATCTTGTCTCATTTCAGGCTATCATGGAATCGGGTGACAGGCAGTTAACACTTAATGAAATTTACAGCTGGTTTACACGGACATTTGCTTACTTCAGGCGTAATGCGGCGACTTGGAAGGTAACTTCTCCCTAGCAGCACTTGCATGTCTCACACACTGCTTGCTGATAGCGCCAGGACCATTTATTTACATGACATAAGCAGATTAGTATCTGCGTCCCCTCTTTTTAACCTGCCTCTTGAATGGAATGAATTCTCTCTCTCAAAATGACAAGTGAAAGAATAATTTTGCCTCTGATATCGTTTTCTAATTTGGTGCAATTAATAGCAGAGGCTTGGCAGAGAAATGAGGGCCTGACACACTAATTACAGTGTGAGCACTCAATCATCAACACCTTTGTTAGTCGCACTATATTACTTTTTCTCTTGCATATTATTGGCTAATTAGTTTGAAAAATGTCTGTTTGCCTTGTGCAACAAATGGAGACTGTAGGTTTTGTCTTGGTCTGTGCCTTTTGTACACATCATACCTCATCATACAGACTGAATCTGCCACTGTAGTGAGGACCGTGGCTACTCAGCTGGAACTAAAAGAAAGTAAAGTGAATATTATCCTGTCAGGGCATAAATGCAGTTTATTTACTTAGACAAAAGGGTTCATCCATATCCCTGTCTAAACAACTTCATTGTGTGCTTCCAACAGGGTGCTAAAAAACCTTAGCAGTGAGCATCTATTTCTGGTAGAGAGCAACGTCTGGAAAGATAAGGGTGCTCAGCACTGTCTAAGTGAACTGTTTTATTTTCATTTCTAAAAGCAGTCAGAAACATCAATTAGCCACAAGCCATTTCATACAAAAGGGAGAATGTTTGTAGCTGAAGAGAACAGAAGCAGCGGAGCACTCATCAGCATACTAAGAATTTTCAACTGTGAGATATGCTAAAGTGAATTAATTTGGATTTAAAATGCAAATGAATCTGGCAGGCGATTACAGATATATGGGTGTGAAAGGTTTAGAATGCTATTCATTTACAGAATGTTTAGAAGTTATTAGTGGCTGTAAGGATGCAGTAAAATCATGTCAGTGTTTTATTTACTCACTGCTACCTGATCCTTATTTGTTTAGAGGAAATGCTCATTATGATCTGCACAAATATATTTCAGGCTGCACAATAGGTAATATTTATGCTGAACATTTGCATTTTCTTTGTTACTTATTAGAGATTGTACTGAATTTTCTGTCATTTGATTTACTGAAAGAAATTTAAAAAGAAATGAAAGGTGATTTAATATCTTAGCTTGGTCTCATCTCTACAGCTCGGGGATCCAGCAAAACTCATTCTGAACAGCTTATTAGTTCTAACTATATCGCATGCATAATAAAACTGCTCATTTGCTCATTAATATTAAAATTATCATATTCCGAGCCATGGGCATTAAGATCAATCAAATCCTTGGATTCCAGGTCAGATGCTAGATCTGCTTATGCTTTTTTTTTTTTTTTAAGAATTCTGCACTTAAAGCAAGCCAGAAGCTTGTCTTTGTGCAAATAAAAAAAAAGAATCTTTATTGAAATTACTTTGTTTTATATTCAAGAAATAAGAATTAGGTCATTACTGAATTGACTTGATAGCACACAGTAAAGGAATAAAAATATGTCAGATTAACACTTTGCTCAAAAATTATTTTTAGGTCTTCTAAGCTCTTTCTTGAACCCATAAACTGGGGAAATTTTGTACATTACAGAAAATGTGTTTAATCTAGCTTTTAGTTAAGCAGAAAAAATAGTGTCATTACCTTTATGAATATCTTCTTTTACAGTTCACTTGGCAGAATATACTTTTTTTAAGTAACCAGCAGTATAGATACATGGATCAGTCTTGAGATATCTGTCCGTCTATCTATCTATCTATCTATCTATCTATCTATCTATCTATCTATCTATCTATCTATCTATCTATCTATCTATGTCTATCTATCATCTCTCTCTCTCTCTGACACTGAGCCTTAATGCATACTACCTTATAACAATTTTCACAAATCACCCTGTCCCTAGTCACCAGTCAGATAACATTAAACTGTAACTATAAAATGCCACCTAATAATACTGAATAAACAAACTCTGTCATTTCATTATTGTGAGATGAAAGAACGCCTTTGAGCCTATTTGCATAAAGCTTTGTGCAAAATTAACACTTGTCACTTGTAGCCTTTTTAGCATGTTAATACCTCTAGCAGGACTGGCTCCTTTGGACATTTCATCCATCCCCAAGTGCTTGATCAGGGACATTGCAGAGCTGACCTAATTGTTCTGGCATTTTCAAAGATACTGTAATTTGTACAGATATTGCAATTTAGACCAGCTCAGTGAAAGGAAGGTTCTGACATAGCTATTATTAAAATAGCTTGAAAGGTTCACATAACAGGGTTCAAGTAAGTCTTTTTTATGTTCTGTACATGCTATAAGGTAACACTAGTATATTTTAAATTCATGTCAGCCAAATTACAAAGTATCCCTTATGAACAGATTGATTGAACCCATTTTTTTTCTACTGTGTATCTTATTTAGAATGCAGTCCGTCACAACCTTAGCCTACACAAATGTTTTGTTCGAGTGGAAAATGTTAAAGGGGCTGTGTGGACGGTAGATGAAGCAGAATACCAGAAAAGAAGGTCACAAAAGATTACAGGGTAAGTTAGCATGGTATTCCTAAATTATAATAAATAAGGTTAGAACAGCATGTACATACAGTATGTAAATTTCACACCCTTTGTTGGGATTTAGTTTTCCTAAATAGCTTGTTAGCTCTTGCTAGATCTCACACTTTCAATATATGATACACTTGTTAAATCCAACATATATACATGGCTGAAATTTAGGCTGTGCCCTGTGATACTGTCACATTACGATATATTAGCAGTAATGAATATAAAGCTAGTAGCTGTATGGCTGAATAGTGTTCAGGCACTCATTCTTTAGAGAGTTGTGAGTTAAAAAGAGCTGAAGAAGAAAACTATAATGGTCATTATATATCTCAACATGATGTAACATTTGATAGAAGAACACAATAGAAAAAATACATGTCTTGTTCCACTGAACAGAGCCTGTGCACTGTAGGTGTGGTAGGACCAGCCTTAGTGGCAGCTTTATATATCCCCATATCCCTTATCTTTACATATTCATTGTTTCCTTCATCGCTACAATCAACAAAATCAACAAGCAGTTTGACCCTCATTTCTCAGGAAAAAGAAACAGTGCGCCAACATATAACAAAAAGCTAATTTAAGAAAAACATTATTCTATATGAATTAAGCTTTGTTATGATGGCCTTTGGCACGTACACACAAAACCTGGTTCTCTCTTTTATTGTTTAGTGGTTGCGTTTTACATTATAAAGCCTTTGCCAGTTTTAGTGTGTTTCCTACTTTGTATTGGCCTGTACATCTTATTGAAATATACATGGGCAATAGGTAGAAAAAAACTATTGACTCTATTGTTAAGGTAAACTTAAACACAGAGAGATTATTTTTATTGATGCATGGATTGCAAAATGAAAATCTGCAACAACCAAAACATCTACACTTGGAAAGAATATAATGTACAAGTCCTTATATCAAGATAAATAACCCAAAGCAGTTATTGTATAGAGAAGGGAACTGTTGCTGCCCTACTAAAAACAACTTAACCATGCTGTTTGTCACTGTGGTATTGCCAATTGCTGACTCATACTGGAATCAGCTGCTTAGAGCAGGTGAAATTTGTAAGCAACACTGAGTTTCCCTTTATGCATGAATTCCCTATGTTAAAGCTCTGGGGTGCCTTCTTATAAACTGCATTTGACTAAATTATAGCACAGTTATTTTACTTCATGCAAAAACTGTTGAAATTAATAAGAATGAAACACATGCATGTAAAATTGTGTTTTTAAACAGGTTTTCTACATACAGCTAAGCCATCATTATAAAACATTGTGACTTTGTCAGTTTTACAGTTATACATGTATGGGATCCACTATACAGAAACCTGTTATCCAGAAGCAAATATAAGCAAGGATTCAGTTCAGGATTCGGCCTTTTTCAGCACGATTCGGATTCGGCTGAATCCACACTCCTGGCCGAACCGAATTCCGAATCCTTAATATCAGGTGACATCTTGCAGCCACGCACTGTGTGCATGCCGCTCTTTAACCATTCTGTATCCTAATTTACATATGTAAATTAGAATTTGGCTTTCGCCTGAATCCTATACGATGGATTTGGGGTTCAGCCGAGTCCAAAAATAGTGTATTTGGTGCATCCCTAGTTAGATCCCAAATAAGATACAGTATAATTAATCCTTATTGGAGGCAAACCAATCCTACTAGGTTCAATGTTTCAATTATTTTTAGTACACTTAAGGTATTAAGATCCAAATGAAAGAAAGTCCCTTTATCCAGAAAACCCCAGGTCCCAAGCATTCTGGATAACAGGCCCCAAAGTAGTGCTACAAAATGCAGACCATAGAATTTCTATCAGGTTCTACCCCAGTTCTACGAATATGCCCCAAGTATCCTGTAACAGAATCTTTCTCTATGAAGGCAAGAGGCAAATGTAATGATTTAAGATGTTTTTATTTGAAAGAACACTATGCTTGGGAATTAAGTTTGTAAATTTTGATCTACCATTTTAAGTTAAGGAAAAATGCAATACAATGTTTGCATCCTGTGAATGTCTTTGTCCCCATAGCACCAGTACAGGGCTCAGTAAAAGTGGCACCCAAGGGACCTAAGGGGGAGGGATGCAGGAGGGTTGCAATGCATGATGGATGCATTCTGCCACAACGAAGAACGGGTGGACATCACATCCATCCCACAATGCATCACCTTCCAGCTTCAGTTTACATAAATCTCAACTAAGGAAAGACAGAAGAGGTATGTGTCTAGAACCCCCTTTGTTGTGCTCTAGACACGTGCCTCATCTGCCTACCACTGGTGTCATACCTTTAAAGAACCTCCCCCCCAGCATCTTCTGCCACATATTCTTCATCGCCCATTGAAAATGGGTGGCCGGGGGGAGGGTTAGAACTGTGTGTATTGGGCCAGCCTGAAGATTTTGCAGTGGGAAGACTCAGTATATGCAATTCCTACCCTTCTCATCTCCCCCGGATGAATGCTTAATCATTTGCAAAAGGCAGGGAAGTAAATGTGGCAGAATGGACTAGGAAGAGGAACTACCATACAGCCAGATCTGCATGGTGGTTTCTTTTATAAAGCTGGGAGAATTTGTCACCTGTGGGGAAAAATACAAATATTTTAAGATTGAACAGGCTATATTGTAACAAATTAATTCATATTGGTGAGTAAACATAGTATGAAATTGGCTGGCAATATAGCCCTTCAGCAATAGCAGCATATGTCATGCTGGAGAATTCTATTACTCTTGCATATACATTAAAAAATACCACATACTTGTTGATATTCTGCATATGCTCCAATAAATGCTCATCCAGCACCTGCAAATTTTGTGCCTTAAACATAGGCTTTTTTTTATAAATATTACCATCATGTCATAACAAATCAATTAATTGCAATATTTTATTGCATTTACAATAATTGCATTTACAAATATATTATTTAGAATTACACTTAGTCCTATTTTTACTGGAAATGAAGTCATGTGAGCATGCTGGAATAATTTAGTCTGAGATCAAGTCATTCTGAATGCTGCTCTCTGGAGATAAAAATTAGAGCGCTAACCAGCTGTGCAATGAGCCCCTCTTGAATTTATTTTAATTTCCACATCTTTCTTTCAGGAGTCCAACATTGGTAAAAAACATACCAACCAGCTTAGGTTATGGTGCAGCTCTTAATGCAAGTCTACAGGTAAGACTGTGAGCTTTTCATACCTGCTTTGTTTACAAAGAAACAGTGGTTTATTGCATGCCTCTTTTTCTACTTTAACAGTTATATCAATAAGATAAGTTAGATTGCTTAGAAAAGCCAGATGCACCGGCTCCATAGCTTATTGCTTTTGATGTGAAGTGGCAAGAAGGACACCCTGTGGCAAATTTAGGAACACTCATGTTTTCTTCAAATGAATAGCTTGAAGCCTGTGCGAATATGGTTAAGTGTGAATTAACCAGTTCACCAACAAATAAATCGTCTGTACACCATACATATTTAAATTATTGGTAGGTTTCCAGATGCTCTGAAACCTGAGCACTGCACAAAACTATTTCATAAATCATCAATATAAGTAGAGAAGAAATGACATGCTAAGGCTTCGTATAAGAGTGTGGTATCTTGTTCTCTGAGTATGTTTAGTGTTTGCAGCATGTCATTAAACAATAAGACTACAGAATGCTAAACCAGCGTGCAGCGTAGCAACATACAGTTGTTGCAAGAAGGTAATTAACAACATCAAAATCCCCTCTTCTTCCACATTTGTTTAATAGAATTTATAATGTCTTTTTATTTGCTGTTATTTTCAAGGACTCACAGCAATTCAAACAACAATATGTTAGCCTAGGCTACTTTTCCTATTCTAACCATTTGCCTAGGGACAGAGCAGACGGAAAAAAAAAAACTTTTTTTTTTTGCTTAAAACAAATGTTATAAATTTAAAAGATAATTGCATTTTCACTCAAAAGAGCACCGTCTTTTGTATTTAAGCCACCTTTTATTCACCCGTGTATTTCAAAATGAGCATAATAGATATTTCTATAGTGTATAACATAGACTGAAACACTGACAACAGGTAATATATGAGCATGTTTGTCAAATTTGGGTCATAGTTATAAGTACTGCATTAGTTGCCAAAGTCAAAATGCTACAAGTAACACAAAAAACTTTACCTCATTGTATTTTGTTTCAGGCTGCATTGGCAGAAAGTAGTTTACCCTTGCTAAGCAACACGGGCTTGTTAAACAATGCATCCCCTGGCTTACTGCAAGCAGTGCACGAAGACCTCAACGGTTCACTGGATCACATTGACAGCAATGGAAACAGCAGTCCTGGCTGCTCACCACAGCCACACATGTAAGTTTTTTTTTGTTTTTTTTTGAGTCCCCACAACTAGTAAATACAGATATAAAATGGTGATTTCCAAAAAAACAGTTAAGGCTAAAACCAGTGTATTTACTCAGTATATAACTGGCTGGCCCATAGTGTAGCACTTCCTTTAGGGTAACCCAAGATACCATGGTCCTACAGATAGTATAGCCATAGTATAGCCAAATCTTGTAAACTTTGCTTCTTTGGTTATTCCTACTTTTTTGTTTACAAACCTCTGCAGTTTTCAATTTAATTCCTCATTGTTACATGCCAGTACTAGCAATTTATTCATAAATGCTTCATATAACATTAACAAAGTTAAGGGGCCTATTTTTTCAGTTAGTGTAAAATTATTTAAGCTGAAAAAATAGCGTAAAAATCTGTTAAATAAATACATATAAAACTGTATTTCTCATTATGTATGATTTTATGTATCAAGATCCCTGAAATGATGCATTTAAGAGAACACAATATCTTTGTAAATGTGTCTGTTTTTCCTTCTACACCATAATTTACACCATTATTTAACCTTAGACCTGGCATTACCCATTTAAGTAAATCCAGTGCATGAAGAAATGTAATGAAAGGGGAGGTAGGTGGTAAAAATTAGTAAAGGCAATATACATTTTTTTATACAGAATGTTTTAAGGGACTGCAGGGGAATTTTTCTCTGGGCTTTCCTGACCTCTGGAATCAATGTATAAATACGCCAGATTGTACATAACAATGTGTGGCACAAGTATATTATTTCTGACCCCTGATAACTTTACCACAGTGCAGCTCATTTTACTCATCTCTGTGCAGTTGCCACAATACTTCAGCACCAACAAGTGCAGGAATATATGGCCTCTTCACAGCAATAGAACTTCTACTGTGTGCCTCTAGAGGCTAATATGTATATGTACTTATGAAAAGAGATGCGTAGGGTTTGCAGTTGTGAAGTTTTCAAGTGCAAGAGTTATGACACATGAAAAAAAATTAGCTCTGCAGACATGAATCATGTTTCTGCATTTGCAGATTTAAATGCAAATGCATAAAAAATAGTATAGAAACCCAAATGTGGCCACATGCACTTGTATGATGCATTTTCTCCATTTTACAATATTTCACAGTCCCAGAATCAGCTACAAAGTTGTGCATTCTGCATTCAGAAAATATTATAAGCAGATTGAAAATATATATATATAATCATATAACAATAAAATATGTGAACTAGGTATGCCAAGAAGTTACAGCATTCCAAATGAGATAAGACAAGAGTATGAAAAATGGTTTATAAGGCATGGCTTTATTGAGAGAAGAGGTGTTTGTGACCATGTTATAGGAAATGAAGGTTTTCATCAACATAAATTAATAGTATATGGGCTGAGAGGGTGAGTAAATGAAACTATAAACCACAAATGATATATGTCCCATCAGGCCCAGACTGGCAATTTGTGGGTTCTGACAAATGCTAGAGGGGCTGCTGTAAGATGCCATAGACAGTTATTAATTATTAGGCTGGTTGGGGGCTGTTTGGTCCTCTGAGAAGTTGAAATGCCAGTACCTAGTTTTAGTTGCGAAATGCCGAAAATATACAGATGATTGTGCAGAAAGTTTGAACTTGACAGTTGTGTTTTTTTATAGTAACTGTGTAAGTAAGAAAGTAAGAATGCTTGGTTTACAGTGGATAGAAGAGTTTAGCAATGGTCAAAGCATCCAGAACAGTGAAGTGATGTTTCAAATGGATCTAGTAGAAGGGGACAAGCGATGTGGCAGAAGGAATTCAGAAGCTGTTATAGCACCAAATGGGGTAGCCGTGAAAACAGAGAGTGTGAAGTTGTTTGTAAAGGTCTGAAAGCTGATTCTTTTATCAGTGCTATTTTTTTATAAATGTATGGAAATGAAAAGAACAGGTTTAAAGAAAAAGGCCAAAAGCTCTGTTAAAAGAGGGATTGTATATATGACAGATGCCATCAATTAGAAGCACAGGAGTATCCATGGAGGGAAAAAAAGAGGAAAGGGAGGCTTATGAGACATTAGCAACAAATTGTTATATAATGGGCAGCACTGACCTCCTATTAATTAAAAATTGAAATATTGAATTGAAATGTAGCAAATGTATAATAGGAGACCTCCACCCTTACTAGTGGTAAACATTATATGGAGTAAGATATGTTTTCTAGAAGTAGTACATGCTGTACATTCAATTCTCTGTGTATGAGCATTAAAGCTGTAAAGGTGTAATTCCTTCCTCCTTACATTGTATCACATACAATGAATATGGGGCAGATTTATGAAATTACCCATTCGTGGTCCAGTCTATCGATTGCAGAAAATGTGTGATTTTTACTCACAATGCAGTCATTTTTCTCCAAATTCATCGAACATTTGATGCAATGTATGTGCGTTGCAGTTGACAATACCAGAGTGAGGATGGAGTCACTGTGCCAATGTGTGCGGCATCAATGACAGCAAGAGTTGCTTGCACTTGTTTCCATAGGTGCAGCTAGCTAGAGAAACTTTAGAATTAGCACTGAGTCCAGGCTGGTAGTCAGAGTTCCTAAATAGTGACGTTATAATAGGGGAAGTAGACCCCTCAGCCCAGGGAGGGGCCTAGGGGACATGGGGTCCCAGACCGCAGGGTCTGCTACCTCTAGAAGAGTGAGGACTTATATGCAAGTGGGCAGGGGGACATGTGCAGGTGGTGGGAAGGGGGACAGGTAGGGTTTGCTGCTCTTCACCGGGCCCTCCCAGAAAATTGGCGCATACAATAATTTGCTATCACCGTGTATGGCAGCAAGAGTGTGCCTAACCTAGCATATCTATTACGTCTGCCATATTTGTAATTTCCTCTATGGCAAGTTGGTAGCATTTCCCTGTTTTTTATTGTTTCTTTCACAAACCCTACTCTTGGGAATTGTATTATTGTAATATATTGTAAAGATAAGGTGAGCAAATCGATCATTCCATGAGTGAACAGACTGCTTAACATTTTCCTTGAGCTTACTAAGTTGCCAGGATCATGTACACAGGCCCTGTAAAAGAAACCAGTTATCATGGCTACAGTTACTTATAACTTTAAAAGGATAAAAGTGGCAGTGGTAATATTTGTGCTGTGAACAATCTTCTAGTATGGAATCAAGTTTTCTTTCATATTTTTTAATTTCCTTTGTTTAATGTTTGTTTAGTTTGTTCACTGAGGGTCTTTTATAAAATTTGCACAGCGCAGATTTATTCACACAGTGAACATATTTGCCCTGCCCGTGTTTATATTTACAAAGCTGGAAAAGACTGGTGCATTTAATGTGCAAACATAATTGCAAAAATTTTATTTGCAGTGCGAATGTCCTTAAATCATTTTAAATATGGCATATTTGCAAATTGTGATTTATGCAAATACTCTGGGGCTGATTTACTTACCCACGAACGGGTCGAATGGAGTCCGATTGCGTTTTTTTCGTAATGATCGGTATTTTGCGATTTTTTCGTATGTTTTGCGATTTTTTCGGATTCTTTACGAATTTTTTGTTACCAATACGATTTTTGCATAAAAACGCGAGTTTTCCTATCCATTACGAAAGTTGCGTAAAAAGTTGCGCATTTTTCGTAGCGTTAAAACTTACGCGAAAAATGCGCAACTTTTCGCGTAAGTTTTAACGCTACGAAAAATGCGCAACTTTTTACGCAACTTTCGTAATGGATACGAAAAACTCGCGTTTTTACGCAAAAATCGTATTGGTTACGAAAAATTCGTACAGAATCCGAAAAAATCGCAAAACATACGAAAAAGTCGCAAAATGTTCGTTTTCAAGTCGGAACTTTTCCAATTCGGGTCGGATTCGTGGGTTAGTAAATCATCCCCTCTGTGTCCGCGTTACGCCACAACTTTTTTTTGCGAAATTTCAAATTTCAGCGCTATCTTTGCGCATATGACACGCACAAAGGGTATGCTCATGCAAATTGCAATTTCATTTGTGAATTTTTGTGTGCAAATTCACATTTCACTGTGATTTGCAAAAAAAATTAAAGCCAGGCACAGCAAAGCAAAAAAAGCATTTAAGGAAAAACATGCGCAAAAAACCACTTGTGAAAAAAATAGGCATTGCGCTAACTTTTCAAGTTACCTCCACAATGTTAATGAGTGTGTAAAAATACGTTGGTAAATAAATGTTTAAGAAAGTTCCCTAAAAATTTGTGCCAAATGAAAAACTTGCATTTGAACCCAGCAACACTTCTCAGAATTATTTCCAGAAAACAATCTGTATCATTATTCCAGAAGCCATGTAAATGACATTAGTTGAGTAATCTAAAACTGAGGTTTGAGTTTAGTAAATGCCAACTCATCTCAAGACTTGTGTTTTGCCATTCCTTGTTAACTATTATTGCAATTTAAGGTGGCACCACATACAATAGTGTCAATAGATTACAACAATTACTCACATATGTTGCAATTCTGAAAAACCCCTTTAGACCAAGGAAAATTACGTTAGATTTGGGTTAATGAAAGAAAAACTTCCATCATGATCAAACCTCCAGTGCATTCCCCAGTATAACTGACCCACATTAAGAAAAAAAAACTCTCTCTCTCTCTCTGTAAATAATATATACATACAAACATAAATGCATACACAAACACACACTTCTGTACAGTAGCTCTGGATATTTTGCATATACAAAAAAAAAACTTTTCCAGGAGCTCAGGGTGTCTGCAATCTGTATATAATATTGTCTAGCATATGTGTAAAGGGTTACCTTGTCCCCTTGTAAGTGCCTCTTCTACAGAGATACAAATCCAACATAGATACTCTCCTCATTGTTTAATTGTCACATTCCCTTTACATGTTTAGTTGCCCATCTCTGCACTTTTTCCACCTCATTAATATCCCTACGGACTTAAACCCAAAATTGCACTGCATGCTCATCGTTAGACATCTAAGTTATAACCTCATTTAACAATGAGAAAAGGAGCTATAAATCAGGTAATTCCAACTAATGGATCTCTATCTTTCACTGAGCTACAACATGTCTCAATACACTGAACATACAGGGGAATGGAGTTAAGAAACAGTCAGAAAGCCAGAGTTTGACTGTATCTGCTGTAGTGTACTTTATACTTATATTATTGAAGTTATTTCAACAAAAAATATTGTTTGCTACCAATTGAAAATACAATTTATTGAATCTTGCAAATTATAAACTTGGATTTTGTAATTAAAACACATGTGCAGACATTCTATTCATTACAGTCCTGCTGCTATAACTGCTAGGGATTCAAAAGCAGAAAATCCTCCTTATTGAGCCAATATCCATAAAAGAGCCCAGGAATGTACATAGTCATTATCTGGCTGATTATGATCTTCAAACCGGCTCTGAACTTGCACTAAATTAAGTGCATTGCCCTTTTATTAAAACCGTAAAATACAACTTTAACTATTACCCACGGTTTACTTAGAGCCTAGAAAACTGTAACTTTTTTCCTGTCTTATAAATCAGTATAATTACATATTCAACTTTAATTACTGGTGTGTCTGTATTGGCAAGGTTTATATGTTATATTTTATGCAGAACTACGATTCCTATTAATATTTAGCAGCTAACTATATCATTAATTACTCTAAAATCTTTCCCCTACCATCTTTTTAATGGGACTCTAAGAGTGGAATTATTAAAAATTCATGCATTGTGGATTTCAGAAATGTGTATGAAGCATTAGAAATGCCTGGCCTTAATCAGTGATGTCAAATGTGGTACTTTCCTGTTTACTAAATTGTAAAATGTGGACCTTGGAGATATTGTTTTAAGGCTTCATCATAATAAGGAGAAGCTGTAACATTTCTCCTCGGGTTTCCATATGTGTCATTCAGTTTCTGGGCATAATCACTCCTGACCACTGCTTCCAGCACAATACATAGGCCATGAGAGTTTGCATAAGTTGGCAAAATGTCAAGCAGAGAAAAATATATATTGTTATAAATTTTCATTATGTTGCAGGTCAGGCTAAAGTGGTAAAAATTTGGCTGTAGAAATTATTACTAATACACAGCAAACATATAAAATCACTTAAATACGAACAACATTTATTAGGTACTGGATCCAATCATAGTGTTTGGCAGGGTATTAACAGGATGTTTCTTTGTATTTAGACAGTAAAGGCATTGGGATCAGAATGATAATACTGTACCTACAGCCTTTTTTTTTTCTTTCTTTTTGTCTTAAACAACTGTAGAGAATTTATTTGTTTCATAAAACTCCCATTGGTTTTTAAGCATAATATGTACATAACATTATTTTAAATGGCTAGACATTAAAAATACATAGACACATCAAACAGATTTAGCCTATTATCTAAACATGAGGCAATTCCCATAATTCATCTATGTAATATTTTCCAAAAGGCAATATGGGTTCATTGGGCATTTTATCCTATTCTCTGTCTATGCAGTTCCTAAAATTAAAGCTTTGTCTTTTTAGTATGTCTGTAGAGGTATTAAATACTACAAAAGAAGTAATAAAACATGGCACTGACAGAACATGAATAAAAAGCTCTTGAGATTGTCTTCACTCTGAAATAAGAAAAGTGAGCAAACCCACCAAAGTTCCTGTTTCCCGATGCTTTTTGCTGTGAACCATGCACTGGGTAGCTTGAGGCATCCTACATTGGCTTTTTACTTCTAAGAGCTCTCCTGGGTATGTTAATGCTTGCTTTATGTATGGTTTACCAAGACAATAAAAGTTTAAAGAGCAAACAAGAGTTACAACACATGCACCGAAAACATTCTTTCACAACATGAACCATCTTGTAATGAGAAAATACATTTGCAAATATGTTATGCATGCAGTACTTGTTTTACAAGATATGCAGCCGACACAAAATCAACACCACAAATTACAGGAAAAAATAAGCAAATTGGCTGGGGAGCTTTTTAATTTGCAGTGATAAAACAGTACAAATATGTAAAAACTGCTTGTTCTTTTACTGGTTATAGCTGTAATGCTTCATTTAAAATAAAGACTTTTCACACTGCTTTCAGTGTATGCTGAGGGTAATATGTTTATAGCAAATACTGCTGTGATGTAATAAAAAGTCTAAAGCTTGCCTAAATCTAGTAACCCATAGCAACAAATTCCATGTGTTATAAAGCAGCTGACCACTAAATGCTGCCCATTCATTGGTTGCTATGAGTTTCTAGAAAAATAGCAAGCCCAATCGTGTATGTTTACATTTCACCCTTTAATATCATAATATTGGCTTTTCCTAGTCTTGTGCAATAAAAGGGAAATGATGTCATTTATGGCCAAACTACAACTTTCTTTTAGACATTACTGTTTAAGGGTTAATCAGAGTTGAAATTGTGACATAAGACAGCAAAAAAGGAGGGAACATGAACACTGTATTTATTGCTCTGTTACATAGTGCATGAAAAGCAATTTTCTTCCTCTACCACTCTATTTCTATGTTACACTTCACCTCTGGATACGTCCTCCCCATAAACCCAATATTATTCTTATTGGTTGCCAATCATTTTTCCTATTTTCGTTTGCTGCTCCCTTCCATGTGGCTTGCCCACTGCTGTGTCCCAGCATTGGTGTGTAACAAATATTTTTCACAACGTTAGCTAATGTAGTTCTTTACTGACAGAAAAGGGAAAAAATTTGCTTAACACCAGCTGAACAATATTAACCACATCATACCACATACCTACATACTTGCAAATACAGTGGTGCTTGAAAGTTTGTGAACCCTTTAAAATTTTCTATATTTTTAAATGAATGTGACCTAAAACATCTTCTGATTTTCACACGAGTCCTAAAAGTAGATGTAGAAAACCTAGTGAAACAAATTAAACAAAAATGATTATATTTGGTCATGTATTCAGTGAAAAAAATAATCCAATAACAATTCTATGTGTGGCAAAAGTAAGTGAATTGTGCTTTCAGTATTTGGTTTGACCCATAGCAATAACTGCAACTAAACATTTGTGGAAAATGTTGATCAATTCTGCACATCAACCCTATTCTCCATACAGAACATCTTCAGCTCTTGGATGTTGGTAGGTTTCTTCACATGAACGGCTCGCTTTAGGTCTTTCCATAACATTTCAAATGGATTAAGGTTTGACTTGGCCATTCCAGAACATCTACTTTATTCTTGTTTACCATTTTTGGTAGAACGACATTAGTGTTTAGGATCGTTATCTTGCTGCATGACCCACTGCCTCTTGAGATTTAGTTTACAGACAGATGCCTTGACATTTTCCTTGACATTCCCTGGTATTGTTCAGTGTTCATTGTTCCATCAATGATGGCAAGCCATTCAATTTTAGATTTAGCAAAACAGGCCCAAACCAGAACACTCCCACCACCATGTTTTCACAGATGGGATAAGGTTTTCATACTGGAATGCAGTGTTTTTTTCCAAATGTAACGCTCCATATTAAAGCCAAAAATTCTATTTTGATCCATTCACAAAACATTTTTCAAGTATCCTTCTGGTTTGTCCACATGATCTTTAGCAAACTGTAGATGGTCAGCAATATTTTGGGGGGAGAGCAGTGACTTTCTCTTTGCTACCCTGCCATCCACACCATTGCTGTTCAGTGTTCTCCTAATGGTGAACATCAACATTCACCAATGTGAGACAGGCCTTCATTTGCTTAGAAGTTATCCTGGGTTCCTTTGTAACTTCTTTGACTATTAGACACCTTGCAGTTGGAGTTATCTTTGATGGTTGACCACTTCTGGGTAGGGTAACATTGGTTTAGAATTTCCTTCATTTGTACATAATCTGCCTGACTGTTGATTGGTGGAGTCCAAACTCTTTAGAGATATCCTTGTAACCTTTTCCAGCTTTATGGGCATCAACAACTCTTTCTGAGGTCCTCATCCACTAATGTGTTGTATGTGTGATCAGGCTTTGCCTGATTGTCATCCTATTTACTGAATACACCAGACTCTGATTTCACCTCCAAAATGTATAATAATCCTAAGGATTTCCTTACTTTTTACATACACAGATATGTTATTGGATCATTTTTTTTTCAATAAATACAACATAATAATTTTTGTTTCATTTTAGGACTTGTTTGAAAATCAGATGATGTTTTAGGTCATATAAAAATATAGAAAAATTGTTCACAAATTTTCGAGAACCATTAGTTCACATGTAAAAGTGCACAGAAATGCTTAAATTGAAGAGTACATTTTATTAAGAAGAACTGAACTAAAACATTTAGGAACTGAAATGTTGGACTAAATAAAACCTCAGATTTATTTCTTTAAACTGTGTTACTCCTGCGTGAAAATCCCTGTGTGTGCTGTCACTCTATCTCTGTATACCTATGATTTTTTAGCACTGGCACCCAGTTATTATCTGTATTTTATGGTGTGCAGTTTACTGGCAATCTGAATTTATATTAAGAAGAAATACTACTCTACAAATATTTTTATGCTGGAGAAAAACAAGGGTTGATCACAGTTTACAAAGAAAGAAAGAAATGATCCTCTGCACACAACCTCACTAGTGATGAGCAAAGTTTTTCGCCAGGCATGCATTTGCAGCGAATTTCTGCATTTTGCCATTGGCGAATTGTTTCATGAAATGTCCGCGAAAATCTGCCGCAAAAAAAATAGGTGCAGTTGCATCAAATTGGGCACTTTTGCTGCAAAAAAATATGTGGGTGACAAAGTAGTTAAGTTTCCTTTACTTAAGTAGTAAAAGTTTGGTTTTTGCCTTCCATGTTCTGATTTTACACTATTGTCTATGTGGACAGCCCAGAGCAGCCCCAAGGGATCTTTTTAAAATGCTCTGTTATCTCATAAAAATTAGTTGTCTTTGCAGGGGGCACAAGCAGTATGATTTGTAAATCAACCATAGTGTGTGATGCCCTCTTTAAATTGAGATCAAAAGAACACAGAAACCCAGACAGTGCTCTAATGCAACTAAACTTATGAGTTTAAACAAGAACTGACGAATAGATTAGAATAAAATAGATTGACAATACATAATTAAGCAGAAGAAAGGTAGTGTTAGAGCTATTAGGAACATCACAAAAAAGACATTCAGAGCAATGAGAACAATAACAACACTTTTATACTTGCTTTCTTCCATTTATACTCTAACATAAGATTCCAAAAATCAAGGCAAAGAAAAACACAACCAACTTTTATTAAGAAAGTACATGTATTTTGTAATAAAAGGATAGAATTTATATTGTAATATAAAATGTAATGTATTTTTCATGACCTTCAGGTAGACAATGTGCTCGAGGAAAATAGACATATAACTATTTTATATTAACATTCTGAAAGCAGCGTTGTTCTCACATTGATAATTATTACAGTATATTAAGTTTCTCATGCAGCAGTTCATCAGTAAGAACATTCCTAAAGGAGCCACTACAGCTATCCTTTAAATTAAAAAGCAAAAAAATGCTGGAGAAATTCACGTTTAAATTACCATCTCTAAACTTCCCGCACAAAGCGTAAAATAAAAACGCATAAATACAAAATTCAGTCTTAACTGGCATTGCTATGACTTCAGCAAACTCCTGCCCCCTTATAGGGAGTAAAATTGGTACTGGCATTAAAAAAACAGCAAATTAAACTGATTTTTTAGGGACTGCATCAGTAATATAATCTTATCAGGGTGAATGTGCAAGTAACAAAAAAGCTGTATTAACTGTATGTACATCTAAATGTCTTAACACAGATGGAATATAAAATATATTTTACCTCTAAACAATGTGACAATGCAAGAATCGATTGATGTGCTGTGGTCCTGTGTTCTTGGGCTGCTAAAAGTCCAATGAACAAAATAAATAACCCCATGTGCCATGATCAAAGCATTTTATATTGGATCACTGGGGTGTTTATGTGTGTAAGGTGTTATAATTTGTATGATATGTCCAGTCCTCTTTTTCTAAGTTAGATGACAGCAAGCCACAAGGCTTTCACTGGGTGCTCTAGTTCTCTATTGTACAAAAGTCATAAATATTTTCAAAGGGCAAAGTAAAAAAATCTGAGAGTCATTGCCCTTATCATCTGTGTTTGTCAGTGAAAAAAGGTTAAATATACCACTTCACTGAAGGTTAATAGTAATGAATGGGCAGTGACTTCATCTCAGTATATTCTTCTGATTCTCTTCATTGTCTGTTAATTAATTTAAACATAATGACATTTTTTTTATTCCAACAGCAAAATGAACTTCAAAAACAATAATAAAAAAGCTCACATAATAACATTACAATTTTTTTTAATCATCTACTCTTTTCATCGCAATATACGAGTATCTTGAAATGAGTCAGTCTTTTCCTTTACATCAATTTTAGCTTGTGAAACCATAACACTTTTTGTGTTCTTTACTTCTTAATAGTCTTTTTACCTTGATCTTCTTCCATTATTTTGCAGTAAATTATTTATATTGTCTAACTTTCATTCTCTGTCTATTATCCTGTCCAGAAACAGATGATGCATTTAGGTTCAGATAAGCCAGTTGTATCTTAAAATGCATTCCAATGTAGAATCTGTGATTGCTATAAATCGCTCTTTACCACTGATAAGGATATCCCTCCCATCTTGTTATATGAAAGCAATCAGATGGTGTTATGATCTGCAATTGTGGGAATAATATGTTCCCTAGCAGTTTCCTCATACTTTGTGCATTGACAACTGATTTTTCAGAATTTCATTTTAAGTCATGCCTCAGTGGAGAAAGTAGTTATCTTATACTGCATTATGCTGGGATTTTTTTTTAACTTTAAAAGTTGTCATTTTCTTTGTCCTGCATGAGAACAAAAGATCTACAGCTAAAGGAAATTGTAATCCATCATATACCCTGGGTTTTGAACTTAGCAGTAACAAACATTTCACAAACCATTATCTCAGTTAAATTTCGTGGATGCATGATCTTAAGAGAGTGATCAGTGTGCAAAACCCTTTGACAAAAGAAAAAAAAGATGACATTTTATTTTTTTTTCTTTACTTTCATATATATATATATATATATATATATATATATATATATATATATATATATATACATTTATTTATTGCTGTGCAATAGAAGCAATTGAAAATTCAAAGTCCTGCCACAGGTTCCAGTATTCAAAGAAAGTACTCGTCAGCAGGTAACAGGCCCCGTGCTGGCTGTACACCTTTCAAATTCAATACAAATAATAGAAGCAATAAAAGCACCCACATCTAAAAGTAAAAAAATGGTTTCAGTCATTTTGTGATTATGTTTCTTGTTGCAGTCTATTAACATACCTCCACTAGGATCTGATCTTCCTGTAGGTGCTAAATGATATGTAGCATTACAAGCAGTTAACAAGTGAAAATTTGTACGCAATTATTAAAAATACAATTCCTAAAAAGAAAAACAGAGGATTTATATCAAAAATGATTCTAAGGATGATATTTACAAATCTGAATTTAAACTGTGTATTTACATGAGCTATTTATCAATTTGTTGTTTTATACAACAAAACCTTATTAGCACTGCTTATGTTATTTGACATATTAATATGCAACAAAGGTAGATTATAACCTTGTCAAACAAATAAATAAACCCTTGCGCAATGACTTGGTTTTCTGGTAATACTTTGGAGCCATTTAAGATTATTTGTTTAATGATAATATGCAACATCAGTTCCCATTGGGCCCCATAAGCTCATAATAACGTTACAAATACTATTGTTGTGATAGTGTGCTATAGTTCAAGGATAATCAACTACAGCAAACAAATATTCACCCCAAATTTCATCCTAACTGGGTACCTAACTCCCTACGAAACAAGTCCCACAGTTTGAGAACCTTTGGTCTGCAACATACAAGAGGATAGTGAGAAAGTGTCCAAGGGCTATTCAGTTACCAGGAGTCTTATCCCTGAGGTCTGTATTTCATTAATCTACTCTTGAGGTACACTTACGTTTAACCAGCAATCAGTATAATATCTTTTGGCTAGAAAGGTGGTGGTTGGGTAACATTTTCTGCCACTTTTGTTTCATCTGTACAAAAAGCAGAGATTCTGTACATTTGATTAATCAGTTACAAAACTATAAACTTCATCTACAGTCAATAGTTATCATTCAACTACCTGGTACAATCTTATTACAGAGAAAAAATGGAACTTCTTGAAAATGAAAGGAAGTGTTGTAAGCAACTTTCCCATGTACATATTTTCAATTAACTTAATTTTTAAAAAATAGTTTTACCGTATATACTCGAGTATAAGCCGAGTTTTTCAGCACCAATAATGTTCTGAAAAAGGCACCCTCGGCTTATACACGCGTATATATGGTAGTTTACGGGCGTGCCATGGCTCGCACTCCGCCCCCCCGCGCGTGGACGTATGTTTTGCCCCCATGCCATCGCTTACACCCCTCCTCCCCCTGGCCGTCCATTCTGCGCAAATACAAGCAATATCACCTCGCATCCTTGGACCCCCGGCGCATCCCTTCTCCAACCGGCACAGCACGTCTGCGTGCTGGGGCAGCGCATGGGGGTGGTGTTGAGCATGGCGCGACAAAGGGATGTGCCGTTTGGGGAGCCGACTATATACGGTATATACGTTTCAGATCACATACAGCAGGTCTTACGCGTATGCGACGTGTGTGCGTGCTGGGGCTGTGCACAGGGGGGTTGCGCGCGACAAAGGGATGCGCCGGTTGGAGAAGGATACGTCTGGTGACCAAGAATGCGAGGTGATATTGCTATTTGTATTTTGCGCAGAACGAACGACCAGGGGGAGGAGGGGTGCGAGTGATGGCACGCTGGGGCCAGAGCAAATATATTTTGTAATGTAATGTTTCTAGTTAAAGGAACAGTAACACCAAAAAATGAAAGTGTATAAAAATAATTAATATATTATGTACTATTGCCCTGCCCTGGTAAAAGTTGTGTGTTTGCTTCATAAACACTACTACAGTTTATATAAATACCCTGCTGTGTAGCCATGGGGGCAGCCATTTAAATTGAAAAAAGGAGAAAAGGCACAGGTTACTAAGAAGATAACAGATAAACTGTGTAGAATACAATGGGAATCTATGCTACTTATCTGTTATCTGCTTATGTAACCTGTGCCTTTTCTCCTTTTTTCAATTTAAATGGCTGCCCCCATGGCTACACAACAGCTATTTCTATTAACTACAGTAGTCTTTTTGAAGCAAACACACAACTTTTAGCAGTGCAGGGCAGCAGTACATTATATTTTAATTATTTTAAAACATTTTTATTTTTTAGCGTTACTGTTTCTTTAATGAGAATGAAATGCTGTGCTCCGAAATTGTTTGCAAAAGGGAAAGTTAGTGCAGATGTGCAAGAATTCTATTTAGAGCAGGACACTGCTAATACCCTGAGTTGGTAAGAATCTCACTGCAATTCACTTTATTATTATCAGTTACAATATAAGCTGTAGTTTTGCTGACCAACTAATTTTCTACACATTGTAAGTGTTAAGAGGATCCAATTGCTGGAACTCCACCACCTTTTGTGCTCTCACAACCCCACATTCCTTCCATGGCTCTATAAATCTGCTCAGACTTCAACAGGGAATATGAGATGCAAAATAGAATTGTAGCACACATTTTGAATAAATCAATGATTTATACTGAACTGTCTTGGTTGCTAGAGCCTTGTTTACCTTAGCAACCAGAGAGTGGTTTGCAGAAGAGACTGGATTAGATAAGAGTCAGAAATATTTACTGTTTCCTAGTACACATGATTTTATCTTTCTTAAACTTGTGATTCTACATCACTCACCCCAAAAAGTATACAGAACTATACAAGAATTAAATAACAAATTTACACATCACAATTTCAATATGTAGGTAAAATTAAATGAGATATTAACCTGTACAGCCTTGCATATGGTTATCTTATGTTGGATGCGCCTCATTTTCCAGCCCATACCTTGTGTTTATTAATATGGTAGTCATGTAAGCACTTGTGAGTGTCCTTTTATAAAATAATTTGATTATTGAAACTTAGCAGTAGCGGCTGCATTTCCCACCCTAGGCTTATACTCGAGTCAATAAGTTTTTCCAGTTTTCTTAGGTAAAATTAGGTACCTCGGCTTATACTCGGATCGGCTTATACTCGAGTATATACGGTAATGGTTTGATTTGTAAACGTAATGACGGTATTTGGGTATAGCTCCCCTTTAAATAGGACCCTTGGAATTCCTGTATTTCCCCCATTTCCAGATTATACAGTACATACAATCCCTCTGCAAGAATATTGTTTATGTTATGTTTCTGATCAAATTTTAATTCATGGTCCACTTCTACCTACAAGTTACAAGCCAAGGGGTGCTATGGAAATATTACCCTGTACTTATAGAATATAATGGAAATGAAAGAAGTTACACAGATTTCTGTAATACAAGTTTTATCATACCATTATGTGTTACATCCTCCATTGCTTTAACCCTACTTTATTATCTGTAAGTATTTCAACTACATCACATGTTTATTCTAAATATTATTTATAGGAAAATGTATGGAAGCAGGTTCTCTAATGTTTGGTGTTTTGTGACAAATATATATTTTACGTTATAAAAAAATCATTGATTTGTTTGTGAGTCTTTTAATCATTTCAAACTTTACCATCTGCCTCTTAGGTTATAATAGCCATACTTTTAAGTGTGGGTCTTTGCTATTACTGTATCTTTTCCTTTCGCATTGTTCCAGTCCCCTGTTGTTGCACTTTCAGATCATTCAAGTTCCTTGTCACTCCTCTTGACAAAAGGATCATTCCAGTCCCCTGTCATTCCACTTTGAGATTGCTCCAGTGCCTACAACGGTGAGCTGATTATGATTTAATGTAATTATGGGGTACAAGGGTAATGATAATGACAGCACATTAAAACAAATCAGATATTTTTCATATTAATAAATATGGATTTTGTATGTATGCTAAAGAAATCCTAGTTATTTGTACTTGTACTTGATGAAATCAATCTAGCAGTCAATAAAATGTATATTTGCAATAGAATATATTGTGCACACACTTATTTCTGTATTTTTTGCAACATAGCATTTTAAAATAGAAAATTGGTTCAAAAGAAATGGCCCATGCTTTCACCACACAGCTGTCTGAAAACAAGGACGATATTTTTAAAGCTGCACCTAAAAGAACCCAGTGTAAATGCCAGTATAAAATAGTTGGCCTATATAAAAGGCTTAATTGTAGTCCTTATGTTTATAGCAGTGCATTATGGAAATCATAATTTGAAAAGCTGGCAAGCTTCTGCAGAAATCAATGTGAGGAGTATTTTCATTATTCAAGCAATTTTTTAAATTCTTGTTTTCAAGAAAACGTTACGATTTTGCATTCTCATTTAAAGCACATAGTAGAAGGCAGTTTTAGTGTGATCAAGTTTTTGTTGCATGATTTACTGCAATCGGTATTTTGCGACTCTTCTCATAAATAAGGTAGCAATCTAGAACTGTTAGTTTTTCAAAATTTGGAAAAAAGTACAAAAAAAAAATACTCAGAGTTAAATTTTGATAAATCGACCTCCAAGTTTGCCCAGGTGCAGTAAACATAACAGCCAATCAGCGGGTAGTTTTTACTGGTCACCTCTTTAAAAGCAGACTTCTCATTATGGGCACCTAAGCAAACTTTGTGCCTGTTACTAACTATGGGGGCAGAGGTGCTAAATTGCACAAGTGCAGTTGCTAATAGCAAAAAGAAACTATACATCTTTACAAATATTAGAATTTATTTTATAAGGGATAATTTAATCAATCTCAATACCTGACTTTAAGTCACCATTAGAAAGAAACCATTTCTTTTACAGCAACTTTTTTTTTCTTCTGATGTAACAAATTTTACACAGCTTCATAATTAGCATCCTATGCATATTAGAATTTCCTCTTGACACAGTACAATGTAGAAAAGAAGAGTTTAATTCCATTAAGTTGCCTATTGTTTTACCAGTAGCAACCAATGATCATTTTGTTCTGATCAGTCTGCTAAATGTTCGATAATGGGAGCAGGGGCATAATTGGTTGCTGTAGACAACTGTACTGATGTATTTTTGCAGCTATTTTACTATTAGGCCCACTATGCATACCCTCTTGCACATTTAATTGAAATGCCCATGGTACCCTTGCCTACTTTTAGCATTTCAACTGTGGTGATCATATTGTGGCATAAACTTGGTCCATTATACAGTCCCTTTCCATTTCCATTCTCTGCATCTTCAAACTACTCCATACTTGTAACCAGCTAGAGTATAATTTTATATAAATGGCTAGACTAACGTATAATGCATGCTAATAATATTTATTGCATAAGTTATACAAATATAGTGACAAAAATGGAAAATTGTCTATGAAGAGATATTCCAAGCCAAACATTTGAATTATATTCAAATCCTCACTGCAGATGTATACTAATGGATTTCTGTTCTCAGTTCCAGACTATTTTGGCAATTAGGGCTTTAGCACCTTTGTAATGTATTTGTGTGCAATTGTTTCTCCTTCGTACAGTTCGTTTTGCCAAAAAAATGCTAGAATAGCACTTTACTTAAACTTATGTGAAGAAATTACATTTTTTGTCTACTACTTGACCCATATCTTGAAATTGAAATGTTATTAACATTTATACCGGCAAAATACAAACTTTTATACTTGTTTGTGCAATGTTTTATTCCGTTTATGACATTTATTATTTTTCCCTATGTTTGCTTACCTTTATCAGTATATATTCCACTTTTCACTCCCTTTGACACTTTTACAAATTATTTCTGGTACTGGCTTCAAATAAAGTATCCAGATTTTTTCCCCCATGACACTGGCTGTACTTGGCTCTAAAACCATTTTTAAGTAAATATTACTTTGTAAACTTTGTGTAATTGCATAATAGGCCTGTGCTTTACATAGGAATATAAGAATATAGAATATAAGTAGCTGTGTGGGCAATGTCAGTGTGTCAACATTTTTGTTTGTAGTTATTCCTCAATCTATATTCCAAATGAAAGAGAAATGTCTACATCTGTGAGCAATGTATCAATGGGCAGCATCAGATGTTTTTACTCCGTGAGTGCAGGGCTTTTAAGAAATTGTTACAGAAAACCACTAACCTTTCCCTGCATTTACTTAAAATTTTAACGTAACATATATGTTGCAATTATTGGAAATGTAAACGTTGTTAAATGTTTTCATATTGTAGCCAGATATTTATGAGGTGTAATTTTATACTACATAATGTAGGACTTCAATCCTGGGATTTGGGTAAATACCTTTGCATCTGACATCATGGGAACAACATTTCCTGGATATCCATGTTATGGCTATATTCTTTATTTTTCTAAATCTAGTAGTAAATCTGACAAACTTTCATTTTAGAGAGATTTCTGATGTTTTCTTTTTTCCTGCCTGAGGCTAGGTCAGAATTGTCTGAATCCATTTACCTTGTGATCCCTTTCAGCTGTCAGATCGAAACATATTTAAGAACGTTAATGTTATGTTTCATTTAAAACCTGGCTATAGAGGGGAACAGCATGTGCATGGGATTATAGAAGTGTGACTATGTGCATTATTATCATGCAGATTCTTTGTTTTATACTCTGCTTCCCTTATATCTAGGGAATGCTTATAGTAAGATCAGACTGTCTTCTAGGATTATATGAACATTTATAATGCATTTCTTATAGCAGCCCCTTTCATAGCACATTGCTCTTGTATAAACTAACACCAGAAGGATATATGAAAAGAAGATGAGCAGACAGACTTTTCACCACAAATAAAATTGTTAAAAATGTAATGCCACTTGGGGGCATATTTCCAAATTATTATGCCAAAAATTATATCATATCTGGATGTAAAATAGTTGGTGTATTTACAACACCATGTTGTAGTCATTGTGTACAAATTAGTGTAGTTTTTGGTGATCTAAGAAATGTCATAATCTCTTACAAAGAGCTCTAGTGTTGTTTTTCAAGTAAACCTATATATACACACAACATTCTTACACAGCTTTACAACAGTGAAATTTATGTTTTACTACAACATCTTTTTGTAACACACCTTTATGGAGAGGTACCCAAGCATTTTACTAAACAGTGATAGCTTTTTCTGCATTGTATATACGTATATACGTATAACATATATGTATAACATTTGTTATATAGTGCCAACCAGTTACTACAGCTCTTATGCATACACACAAAAATGTATACTAAATAGTGGATTTTACAATGATTTAACAAAGGGTTGCAGAATAAAAATACATTTGGAGTTTTCAGTCTAAAAGATTGTAAATAATTATAGAAATGTTAGAACAGTGAACAACAACAACATATATCAGTATAAGTTCTATATTTAATAATACAGAAATATATATACTTCAGCGGGAGGAAGGCACACCTTGTTTCATACAAGTTTATTACTGTACAAATAGGGAGTATTTCTCCTAATTTGGAAATTGTATTTTGTAATAATTACACTATCACACCTCTGTAATTCAGATGCTGCTGTTAAACTGCAAATGCTAAAGTAGCACAGGTTAATAATAAAATAATAAGCACTAGTTACATCTATTATTTTACATAGATATGGGGTCTAACTTAAATACTTGCTTTAAAAAAATACAGTATAGTACTGTATATATAGAGAGACGTTAAAGGAGAAGGAAAGGCTAGTAAAGAGTTAATCTCAAGCTGCAGGCATACCTTCAGTTGTCTCAATAGTGCCCTTAAGTCTCTCCATATTTCTCCCATTCAGAAGATCTGAAGCCAAACAGGAAGAAAAAACGCTGAGCTTTGTAAAGAAAGTTCCCATAATGCCTCACTCCTGCACAGACATGCAGACCAAACTGAACATGCTCAGTTAGTTAGACTATGGGACAGATTTATCAAAACACGAGTTCGAATCCGGAATGGGAAAAATTCAGATTGGATACAATAATTTCTGATGATCGCAAATATCAGGAATATGCTTACGAAAAAATCGTATTAGTCATGATAATATTGTATTGGTGATCACAAAGTCACAAAATTTTCATATTCAAACAATCGTAAAATGCAGGAAAACCTTTCCGACTTTGATCCTTCTGTGCATGATTTTGGAAGCTTCCCATAGGACTCAATGGCACTCTGCAGCTTCAACATGGCAAGGGGAAAGTCACGATACCGAAGCTTGAATTAATCCAAAACTTTTGTACTCGTTGTGACAATACGATTTTGTCGCATTTTTTTTTACGCGCAATACGAAAAAGTTGCGTTAAATAACTAAAAAATCTGCGAAAATATGCAAGGTAAGAAAAAGTCGAAGAAAACACAAACGGTCCGATCGAACAAACAATTGGGCCATTCGTGGATTGATAAATCTCACCCTATGACTCGGCTTCCTGCTGATTGGCTCAGATCCACATTCCTAAGGGGGTAGAGTGAGTTCTTAACATTCTTGAGGGTGGGGGGAGCAGGAAAGAGCAGAGAACACAAAGCTGCATGTCTCTGGCACAGGAATTACAGACACAACTAATCTTTTTTCAGAGAAGTCAGTGCAGCGTTTCTGTGAGTGCTTATGGCTGTATTTACATACAGTGTAGACCTTTCTGAGAAAGCTTACTTAGTTTTTACCTTTCTTTCTCCTTTAAGGGGGATCTGTTCAAATATGAGAACAGCACAAAAATCACTGTTGAGCACTACTCAGAGCCAGCACTAGGGGTAGGCAGAATAGGGCGCAACAGGAGGGGGGGGGGGATGTTGCTAGGCACGCTTCCTAATGTCTTATCCCTAGTTTGACCTACCATCATTGTAGCTCATTACTCCCCCAGCCCCTACTTATCAAATTCACTGCATGCTCATCAAGATGTCATCACATGATCCTCCTGCTCCCTACCTGGGGGGATGGGGGCAATAGATGGTGGGGGCTTGCCTTGGGTGCCTCTAAGATATGATCTGGCACTACTAACCCATCTTCCAACTGGTGACATGAATGGTGAAATTACACTTTCTGGTGAAGTCCTGCTTTTAATCCAAACCCTCAGATAAAGGTAGAGATACAGCTGCAATCTATATTCCATTTTGCATTATATATATATATATATATATATATATCCAAAAAAGACCAGCAACACCGAGTTATATTCCAAAAACAATCAATTGTGTATTAAAAACGCATGAACAGCCAACGTTACGTTTCGGTCCCCATCGGG
Organism: Xenopus tropicalis; assembly: GCF_000004195.4. NCBI lineage: Eukaryota > Metazoa > Chordata > Amphibia > Anura > Pipidae > Xenopus > Xenopus tropicalis. Next base: position 67,358,486 of record NC_030679.2, read on the forward strand.
ACCTTTCTCAAGGCCTTGAAACGTAACGTTGGCTGTTCATGCGTTTTTAATACACAATTGATTGTTTTTGGAATATAACTCAGTGTTGCTGGTCTTTTTTGGATATTTAAATCATTTACCTTGCACCCGAGCTAAGAGCTGAAGCAGAGTGCCACCCTGGGTTCGCTATATATATATATATATATATATATATATATATATATATATATATATATATATATATATATACACTGTATATATATATATATATACTATATATATATATATATATATATATATATATATATATATATATATATATATATATAAAATGATTACTATTATTATTACTTCAATAAACTGTTCACAAAGGTAAGCCTTAAACTACAATATATGTGTAATTTAAGTAAATAAATGGACCTGCATAATGGTGAGGTGATGGGGCAGAGCAGTGCATAGCAAAGTGCACTGTATATTGCAATACCAGTCTCCATTTTATGCATCATAGAGACAGCAAGAAGCAATTCCCATGCTATCGGAGCATGATCTCTTGCTTAATAACACTGCCTTTTCACACTATCACTCACTGGTAGGGGACATAAAAGTGTGATATCACACCACTATAAATTGTTCCTCTCCATATGCAATTATTTCAAATACCTTCCACTCTATCTGAATGTTGGGACAATTTTAGACTTGAACTCCTGGGACCCAGCAAAGAACCTGATGCGCAGTGCTGATGATCAGAACCATGCAATTCAGAAAGTGGTTTAGGAAATGTGTTACCTGTAGTGTAAAAGGAAAAGGCTGGTGGAATTGTGAGTTCCAGGATGTGTAGCACTTTCATGTGGATTTTTCTGAAGCTGAGTTAGCTCTTTTTGAAAAATGGTATATACACGATTGCTGCAAAGTGAGGTTTTTTAATGAAACGCTCTCCTTGGTGAAATCCCACCAAGTACTCATTTTTATTATTATTAATGTTATATTAGTAATGAATAAAAAAAATATGATTTAAGGCACATTTTTTCTGACATTGTAGGGCTTTTTTTTGTTTTACAAATAAGTCTTTAAATGTTCACAGTGTTTTTCTGAGCACATGCCATCATATCAAAGTGATTATCATGTGCTTCATCAATTCCATCTTTGTTCTTATCTGCTCTGTTTCATGGGCTGTCATGCTAATGATATTTATTCTGCTTGCAGGTTTCCTGGGTGGATATGTCTGTAATCTAAGGGAGGCATGTGAGCTAGAATTTTGTATCCACAGACGGATTTTATGTATATGTATATAATAGACATGTACATCTAAGTCAGTGTTTTGACATTTGCTCTAGATAAAGATGCTGATTTTCTGTATTATTCAGTAGCTTGGGCTGCCACAGTTTTGTTAGACATGAAGCCCCAATTGTTAACACGGTAGAGTTTATAAATATTTAATAACCACATAGGTGCAGTTATGATCTCCTTAATTTGAATGTCACTAACAATGTAGGAATCTTAAATATTTACAACTAATTCAAAGTAAAACAAAATAACACTTGTTTTTTTAGCCGTATTAGGTTTGCCTTTGTCTGATACAATAGTATATATCTTAATGTCTCTTTTATTTCTGCTAAGACAAGCTAAGTATATTATTAGCGGAGCATGGCCAAACTCATGGCCTTGGCTCGTCTTACTGACACTGCATTTGTTAAAATGGCCAATAGAAGGGATGCTTTTATTGTATGTTAATTGTACTCTTAATGCTGTTTCCATGTGTTGAAACAACATAGTACAGTTTTTAATGTATTCTATCTCACAGATCATGTCTTGTGAGAACACACACCTGGTTTCATATCTACAGGTAATATACTGTATATATATATATATATGCCCATGGGAACACAATAAGGTGGGTTTACTACTCCCATCACAAAGCCAATATTTTGGTAAGGTAAATTCACCAGATATTTCTGCAAATTGTATTCAATAGTATGAGTGAACTTACATACTCTCTCATCTCATCTTTTGACTTTGATAGAAGTAATATAGCTTGGTAGGCAAACTTGAATCCTAAAGGATTCTTAACAGCTGACCTTTTGCTAAATTACTAAACACTTTCCTGTCAGAAAAAGATCTAACAAACACATTTATGAAAGCAACCGTTAAGTGTTAGAGCTAATCAGCAGCCCTTAGCCCTAACACTCCACAGAATAGATAATCCCTGAAAATTAATGTGCATTGTGTAAAATTGTATACTGTGCTCATCAAAAGGAGGATTATTGATCTGGAAAAAGATGGAAACATTCCAGCATTGAAAATAATCTTATAAAGGTTTTTTGTTTTTTTATCCCAATGGTAGCTGGTGATACTTAGAATGGAAATGGCCTTAGTGTGTGATTGATTATGGGTAAGGTAGTTCTGGGCGTAGGTCGAAAACAAGTAAAGGGAACCAGGAATGTAACACTTCCTTAAGTAAAGTGTTACTTCTAGAACCACCTTTCCTCCATGTGCCCTGCATTGCTTTTTACAGAAGTAGAAGAAGCATTGCTATTGGTTGAACCACTTCTCACATAAGTGATCCCTCCATTATTATTTATTATTAGCTAATCAGGCTGCATGTTGCTAACAGAAAGGTTTAGTTATAAGACTTGACAGCTTAATTAGCTTTAGTATCTCATAAAGAATGGCACGTTTGGGAATAGGACGGGGTAATTCTGCTAAAGAAGACTAACAGGTGCTGTTAAGGGACATAAAATAGTTAATTTCCTTGCTGAAGGAATAACAGAGACAGTGTAGTTAAATCTGCTTTGGGGGCCTGATAGGGAAGGAAGGCATGAGATTGTGCCACACTGGACAGAAAAGGACTGTTCAGAGAATGTATAGATTATTTATCAAATGTTGATTTGAGGATTCGTGGCATTTAGCAAGCCATTACAATAATATATTTCCTAACTGTTAAGAAATTATTTGTTCAACAAATTAGTTAAGTTACCAAAGCATTTATCTCTTTCCCCAATGTGCCTTTTCATAAGAAAGGTACCTATTTGAATACCTTCAACAGTCCATCTCTGCCTTTTCTAACACTGTGCCTATAGTTATAATCTGTAAGTATTTAGGGCATAAATATTCAATCCAAATTCTTCTTGTATTGTGCTCAGGCTTTGGTATCTCTGATGGCTCCAGACAGGGGTTTATCAAAGAGAGGTTCAACTGAACTTCACTGTGGGCATTGCAGTTTAGAAAAGTGCCCACCACAGCTAATCACAAACACAAATCACAAACACAACTATAGCTCAGAGTAGGATGTGAGTCAGTACTGAGTGACCA